>NC_091348.1:10615949-10778449 GCF_038502225.1 Cherax quadricarinatus
AAAAAACTTACTAAATAACAAACAGACATAATCAATATCAATATCATCAGTATTATCCTTATCCATGAGTCTCCTAAGTGCGCTTCCATTAGTGAGACCTCTTGGGAGATAAGATAAGATTTCGTTCGGATTTTTAACCCCGGAGGGTTAGCCACCCAGGATAACCCAAGAAAATCAGTGCGTCATCGAGGACTGTCTAACTTATTTCCATTGGGGTCATATAAGATACCAGATATACTAAGCAAATTTCCTAAATTTGCTTGTAACAGATAAGTGAACTATAGATATGTAGATATAAATCCATATGTATTCCTGTTAACCCTTTGGGGCCTAGTTCCTTGGCCTTTTGTGTATCCATATGCTCTCGCGCTACCGTCCACAGGATGGATATGGGGTGCACAATAAACTAGCCACTTCGGTGGCAAAATCTAGTCTAATCTAATCCCACACCAGTCGACTAACACCCAGGTACCTATTTGCTGCTAGGTGAACAGGACAACAGGTGTAAGGAAACGTGTCGAAATGTTTCCACCCGCCGGGAATCGAACCCGGGCCCTCCGTGTGTGAAGCGGGAGCTTTAGCCACCAGGCCACCGGGCCACCGGGAGTCTATTTACAGAGGTCACTGCGCTCTTTGTCTGTGAATGTATGGATCGTGACACTATCCCTCGCACTCACCTCTCCGCTTTTATTACACTCATCACTATCATCACATGTATCACAACTTTGGGGGCCCAGTCCCTGGACCCATTACGTTCCTCTGTAATCTGTAAATACCTTTGTAACTTGTCATGATTGTGACCAGACTTACCTGGAGTTCATTACCTTTGTAAATTGTGAGTTCATTACCTTTGTAAATTGTGAGTTCATTACCTTTGTAAATTGTGAGTTCATTACCTCTGTAACTTGTTCAGCTATCAAAACTTTGGAGTCCAGTCCCTGGACCAATTATGTACCTCTGTAATCTTTTGACTACCGCCCACAGGATGGGTATGGGGTGCATAATAAACATATTAAACTAAACTAACCTCATCATTATGACCAGTGACACACACCATTATCAACAACCGGGTCATCTCCACACTCAGTATCTACCAATACATTACACTCATCAGGTTGACTATCATGATGGTCTTCACTGCCCTTATCATCTTCACTGTGATTGTAAACACCACTATCGGATGTCACTACCGCCCGGCTCCGGCTGGGTTACAAGTATCTTTGGCAGGTTAAATCACCACCACCAGATGTAGACCAAACGAAATGTAAACTTTGCCAGATGGATTATTGTCACACCCTGCGTCATTATGTACTGGAGTGCGATAAAATTAATGAATTTAGAAACAACTCACTCAGAAGTGTTCAAGAAATGGCTAAGTATTTTATCCACAGTGGTATATTACAGACCATTCTGGAGAAATACCCTGACTTTGCTAGCTGTAAATAAAGCATTACCACATATGTGCATGTGTACTCACCTATTGTGTGTATGTGTGTGTGTGTGTGTGTGTGTGTGTGTGTGTTTGTGTGTATGTGTATGAGTGAGTGTGTGTGTGTGTGTGTGTGTGTTTGTGTGTATGTGTATGAGTGAGTGTGTGTGTGTGTGTGTGTGTGTGTGTGTGTGTGTGTGTGTGTGTGTGTGTGTGAGTATGAGTGTGTGTGTGTGTGTGCGTGTGTGTGTATGAGAGAGAGACTCAGCAATCAACATTTGCACCAATAACTCACTACAGTTGTGACCGGGTGTGGAAGTGTGAATTGCTCATTACTCTAAAATTTGTTCATGATTGCAGCCATGTATACACGTAAGTAGCCATTCTTACAGTATTCATTACCTTTGTAACTTGTGAGTTCATTACCTTTGTAACTTGTGAGTTCATTACCTTGTACCTAGTTCAGCCATCAAAACTTTGGAGCCCGGTCCCTGGGCCCATTGTGTACCTCTGTAATCTGTAAATACCTTTGTAACTTGTCATGATTGTGACTAGACCTACCTGGAGTTCATTACCTTTGTAAATTGTGAGTTCATTACCTTTGTAAATTGTGAATTCATTACCTCTGTAACTTGCTCAGCTATCAAAACTTTGAGGCCCAGTCCCTGGACCCATTATGTACCTCTGTAATCTTTTGACTACCGCCCACTGGATGGGTATGGGGTGCATAATAAACATATTAAACTAACTATCAGATTCATCGTTTTTGTAATTATTAACACCACTGCAATCATCAGTTTGTTCATCATCACCACACTCATTTTCATAATGGCTGACAATCTGTGGGTTGATGCACTCATTTGCAACCTCTGTAAGTTTTTCCTCGTGGTGCTCAAGTTGTTGTTTCAAACACCATTGTTGCTTCTCCAGTACTGTTATGCGCAGCTGCATGTTGTGTACCACCCCAGCAAGACTAGCGTCATCTGGAAGTATGAAGTCCCGATCAGCTGAGCCAGGTGGCTGACTGACAGCTGACTCAGCCAGACAGATGGTGTCAACACCAGCAGCATTACTAGTGTTGATAGCAGACGTGATCGTGCTCTGTTGATGTACTCCCAGAGTGACTCGCTCAACCATATTGTCTGAGTTCAGGCATGGGTCAGTATTCAGACATGAAGTATCTGGTAGGCCTATTGCCTCATCATGGGGGGGTGATGGGTGAGGCGGGAGCCCTGCGGCTGGCGATGTGGGCAGCTTTCGCTCTGCAGTCAGCATGAGCAGCTGTGACTCCTGGAGTCTTACAATTGATACATTCTAATGCAACGGTCTGGTGTTTCTTGATCATATCATAGCACTGGTGAGAAGGATGGGCCTTGGCACACACTGCACACCAGTGTGACTTACTAAAGCATTTAAAAGCAATGTGACCCCAGCGCTGACACATAGTGGCCATCTTTGTAATTTAAATCTTATAACATGTAAATCACACACTTTAAGCTTTACAAGGAAATAAATATTTGTATCTGTAAGCAATCTGCTTGACAATGTTGGTGCTCTCGCAAAAAAAAAAAAAAGGACTAATTCCACACGCATGGCAAAAACACGATTCAGCAACTTTTCCCGGGGTAACTGTGAAGAAGTGTCTTGTGTGTTCTCCGTGGACTTAACCAAGATGCCCTCCATCGAGCAACTTTACCAGCAGCTTAATTAAGGAAGAATTGAGGGTAGCGAAGATAGAGATACGGCGATTGACTGAGGAAAACAAGAGGATTCGTAGTAGTCCTCCTGTTGCGAGTGAGTCCTCAGGTCAAGAAGGGAACCTGGACAGTGGCTGGACAGCTTGGAACGAAGTTGGCGATCAAGAAGACGAGTGGAAAGGTAGAAACGATGAAGAAGAAAGAGACTGCTGTGGAAACGTCTAATGCATTCTCCGTGCTACCCGACGAATGTGAGTCGACTACTGGGAACGTCACGACAAACGACACCAAGGAAGGTAAGAATATTGTTGTTGTTGGGGACAGCCAGGTTAGGTACATGGATAGTGCGTTCTGCTTGAAGGACAGGAGTAGGAGACACAGGGTTTGCTTTCCTGGGGCTGGGATGGTAATGGGATCAATCCTATTATCTGCCTCAGTGCTGGAGGCAATGATGTAGGCAAGTGTAGAAGTGAGGATTAAGTTAGAAGGTTCAGAACAGCAATAGACATAATTAGGAAAAGGGGGGGTGCCCTGTTATATGTGGCATTTTGCTAAGAAGGGGTGTTGGAAATGAATGGTTGTCCAGAGCAATTGGTATTAATTGTTGGCTGGACAAACATTGTAAGGATAATGCAGTACCATTCATTGACAACTGGGACCACTTCTATGGCCGAAATGACATGTATGCCAGGGATGGGGTTCACTTATCCAGGGCAGGTGTGGGTTTTCTTGCTAGCTCAGTTGAGGGGGTTGTTAGAACCTTAAACTAGGATTAATTAGAGGTATGGGTTTAGAAATGAAAAATAATGAGTATGGTTATATTGATTTAGGCTTTGATATTATGAATCTTAATAATAACAGTGATGAAATAACGCTGGGTAATGATAATTTCAGTAATTGTGTAAAAGCAAAGGTGCACACGAAAATCACTCCCTATGAAAGCAATAGACTCGGCAGACGGTGCAACATCCCCCCAATAAAAAACGGGTGCCACTAGCACGATAAGAGACAACACAGTAAGTGTCAGGGGCCTAAAACTGTTCAACTGCCTCCTAGCATACCTAAGGGGGATTACCGATAGACCCTTGGCTGTCTTCAAGCAGGCACTGGACAGGCACCTAAAGTCGATACCTGACCAGCCGGGCTGTGGTTCGTACGTTGGATTGCGTGCGGCCAGCAGTAACAGCCTGGTTGATCAGGCCCTGATCCACCATAAGGCCTGGTTACAGACTAGGCCGCGGAGGCGTTGACCCCCGGAACTCTCTCCAAGTATACTCTAGGTATACTTAGGTACATAGAGTTCCTGCATGTCATATAGTTGTCTCTTCTTTAGAATGGTACAGATTATTATTATTATAATCAAAAAGAGAATGGTACAGAATTACCTCGAATTATTATAATCATGGGGGACCGCTAAACCCAGAGGCTTATACAGCGCATGTGGGGGGGATGATGGAAGGCGTTCAGGCTCAATTCAGGGAACTGGAGCACAGATCCAATTCCCTAGATCAAGAGCCCCTCACCAGCATCAAGGAACCTCCCTTTAGGGGACAACTCTCAAGATGCGTGGAGCCCCAGACCGACATAATGAGACTAGTCACGAGGGAGCATTCACCAAATTCAACTTCAATAACAAAAACATAAAGTGGGACCAAGTAAACCAAGTCCTAACCGATATAAGCTGGGAAGATATACTAAGCAACACAGACCCCAACTTATGCCTAGAACAGATTAACTTGGTGGCACTCGATGTATGCACAAGGCTTATTCCTCTAAGAAAAAGGAGGAGTAGATGTAAAATAGAGACAGGCGACGGAAAAGAATAACAGAGCGGCTAAAAGAGGTCAATATATCTGAAATGTGTAGGGAGACACTGGTCAGAGAAATAGCAAGCATCGAACTTAAGCTAAAGGAATCTTATAGGAGTCAGGAATCGCGGGAAGAACTAAAAGCCATAAATGAAATCGAAAGAAACCCAAAGTATTTCTTCTCCTATGCCAAATCAAAGTCGAGAACAACGTCCAGTATTGGGCCCCTACTTAAACAAAATGGGTCCTACACAGATGACAGCAAGGAAATGAGTGAGCTACTCAAGTCCCAATATGACTCAGTTTTTAGCAAGCCGCTAACCAGACTGAGAGTCGAAGATCAAAATGAATTTTTTATGAGAGAGCCACAAAATTTGGTTAACACAAGTCTATCCGATGTTATCCTGACGCCAAATGACTTCGAACAGGCGATAAATGACATGCCCATGCACTCTGCCCCAGGGCCAGACTCATGGAACTCTGTGTTCATCAAGAACTGCAAGAAGCCCCTATCACGAGCCTTTTCCATCCTATGGAGAGGGAGCATGGACACGGGGGTCGTCCCACAGTTACTAAAAACAACAGACATAGCCCCACTCCACAAAGGGGGCAGTAAAGTGACAGCAAAGAACTACAGGCCGATAGCACTAACATCCCATATCATAAAAATCTTTGAAAGGGTCCTAAGAAGCAAGATCACCACCCATCTAGAAACCCATCAGTTACACAACCCAGGGCAACATGGGTTTAGAACAGGTCGCTCCTGTCTGTCTCAACTATTGGATCACTACGACAAGGTCCTAAATGCACTAGAAGACAAAAAGAATGCAGATGTAATATATACAGACTTTGCAAAAGCTTTCGACAAGTGTGACCATGGCGTAATAGCGCACAAAATGCGTGCTAAAGGAATAACAGGAAAAGTCGGTCGATGGGTCTATAATTTCCTCACTAACAGAACACAGAGAGTAGTCGTCAACAGAGTAAAGTCCGAGGCAGCTACTGTGAAAAGCTCTGTTCCACAAGGCACAGTACTCGCTCCCATCTTGTTCCTCATCCTCATATCCGACATAGACAAGGATGTCAGCCACAGCACCGTGTCTTCCTTTGCAGATGACACCCGAATCTGCGTGACAGTGTCTTCCATTGCAGACACTGCAAAGCTCCAGGCGGACATCAACCAAATCTTTCAGTGGGCTGCAGAAAACAATATGAAGTTCAACGATGAGAAATTTCAATTACTCAGATATGGTAAACATGAGGAAATTAAATCTTCATCAGAGTACAAAACAAATTCTGGCCACAAAATAGAGCGAAACACCAACGTCAAAGACCTGGGAGTGATCATGTCGGAGGATCTCACCTTCAAGGACCATAACATTGTATCAATCGCATCTGCTAGAAAAATGACAGGATGGATAATAAGAACCTTCAAAACTAGGGATGCCAAGCCCATGATGACACTCTTCAGGTCACTTGTTCTATCTAAGCTGGAATATTGCTGCACACTAACAGCACCTTTCAAGGCAGGTGAAATGGCTGACCTAGAAAATGTACAGAGAACCTTCACGGCGCGCATAACGGAGATAAAACACCTCAATTACTGGGAGCGCTTGAGGTTCCTGAACCTCATCTGCATTCTTTTTGTCTTCTAGTGCATCTAGGACCTTGCCGTAATGATCCAGTAGTTCAAATTCAAATTCAAACTTTATTCTCCATAAGTATTACAATGCTGAGTTTACAGAATTTGGTTATTGTGTGGTTTACATGTAGTAAAATAATAATTACAGAGTGTACCACTAGAACGCCTAGCATGGCTAGGCATTTCGTGCAGACTTATATTAAATCTTAGGTTTAAAATGTTACAAAATTATGAGATAAGTTGGTATTATGGCTAAGTGACTAAATACTAGTTGTGAGTTTAGCAATGTGAATGCTTTTGTTTTGGCACTATACGTAGTTTCAGTATTGGAGTATCACAGGCCAACTTATGACTAGTTAAGATTTATTATTTTGAGATTGAGATTGATATTTCTGTTTATGGTCAAATGGGTGAGTGAGTGTAAGTGTGAACCACCAGGTGGTATTCGTATTATTAGTTGACAGGGTGTATCAGGGAGATAAGATGTTTTCTGATGGTAGTTTTGAAGGTGATGAATGTGTCTGCAGTTTTGGAATTTTCAGGTAGGGTGTTCCAGATTTTAGGGCCTTTGACATACATTGAATTTTTGTAAAGGTTTAGTCGGACACGGGGAATGTCATAGAGATGTTTGTGTCTGGTGTTGTGCCTGTGGGTTCTGTCACAACTATCAAGAAAGCGTTTTAGGTCAAGGTTAATATTGGAATTTAAGGTCCTGTAGATGTAGATTGCACAGTAGTAAGTGTGGATGTACTGAACAGGGAGTAAGTTTAGATCTATGAAGAGTGGTGGGGGGGGGGTGTTGCCAGGGATGGGATTTAATGATTATTCTTACTGTGGCTGTTTGTTGGGTTATTATTGGCTTTAGGTGTGTTGCTGCAGTTGAACCCCAAACACAGATAGCATAGGTGAGGTATGGATATATAAGTGAATGGTATAGTGTGAGAAGGGCAGTTTGCGGCACGTAGTATTGTATCTTGGAGCGACCTGCTCTAAACCCATGTTGCCCTGGAGTTTACCTGGAGAGAGTTTCGGGGGTCAACGCCCCCGCGGCCCGGTCTGTGACCAGGCCTCCTGGTGGATCAGCGCCTGATCAACCAGGCTGTTGCTGCTGGCTGCACGCAAACCAACGTACGAGCCACAGCCCGGCTGATCAGGAACTGACTTTAGGTGCTTGTCCAGTGCCAGCTTGAAGACTGCCAGGGGTCTGTTGGTAATCCCCCTTATGTGTGCTGGGAGGCAGTTGAACAGTCTCGGGCCCCTGACACTTATTGTATGGTCTCTTAACGTGCTAGTGACACCCCTGCTTTTCATTGGGGGGATGGTGCATCGTCTGCCAAGTCTTTTGCTTTCGTAGTGAGTGATTTTCGTGTGCAAGTTCGGTACTAGTCCCTCTAGGATTTTCCAGGTGTATATAATCATGTATCTCTCCCTCCTGCGTTCCAGGGAATACAGGTTTAGAAACCTCAAGCGCTCCCAGTAATTGAGGTGTTTTATCTCCGTTATGCGCGCCGTGAAAGTTCTCTGTACATTTTCTAGGTCGGCAATTTCACCTGCCTTGAAAGGTGCTGTTAGTGTGCAGCAATATTCCAGCCTAGATAGAACAAGTGACCTGAAGAGTGTCATCATGGGCTTGGCCTCCCTAGTTTTGAAGGTTCTCATTATCCATCCTGTCATTTTTCTAGCAGATGCGATTGATACAATGTTATGGTCCTTGAAGGTGAGATCCTCCGACATAATCACTCCCAGGTCTTTGACGTTGGTGTTTCGCTCTATTTTGTGGCCAGAATTTGTTTTTTACTCTGATGAAGATTTAATTTCCTCATGTTTACCATATCTGAGTTACCATATCTGGGTTGTGTAATTGATGGGTATCTAGATGGGTGGCGATCTTGCTTCTTAGGACCCTTTCAAAGATTTTTATGATATGGGATATTAGTGCTATCGGTCTGTAGTTCTTTGCTATTGCTTTACAGCCCCCTTTGTGGAGTGAGGCTGTCTGTTTTTTTAGTAACTGTGGGACGACCCCCGTGTTCATGCTCCCTCTCCATAGGATGTTAAGAGCACGTGATAGGGGCTTCTTGCAATTCTTGAAGAACACGGAGTTCCATGAGTCTAGTCCTGGGGCAGAGTGCATGGGCATGTCATTTACCGCCTGCTCAAAGTCATTTGGCGTCAGGATAACATCAGATTGGCTTGTGTTTACCAAATTCTGTGGCTCTCTTATAAAAAAATTCATTTTGATTTTCGACTCTCAGTCTGGTTAGCGGCTTGCTAAAAACTGAGTCATATTGGGACTTGAGTAGCTCACTCATTTCCTTGCTGTCATCTGTGTAGGACCCATCTTGTTTAAGTAGGGGCCCAATACTGGATGTTGTTCTCGACTTTGATTTGGCATAGGAAAAGAAATACTTTGGGTTTCTTTTGATTTCATTTATGGCTTTTAGTTCTTCCTGCGATTCCTGACTCCTATAAGATTCCTTTATCTTAAGTTCAATGTTTGTTATTTCTCTGACCAGTGTCTCCCTACGCATTTCAGATATATTGGCCTCTTTTAGCCGCTCTGTTATTCTTTTCCATCGCCTATAAAGGGAGCGCCTGCCTCTTTCTATTTTACATCTACTCCTCCTTTTTCTTAAAGAAATAAGTCTTGAGCATACATCGAGTGCCACCGAGTTAATTTGTTCTAGGCATAAGTTGGGGTCTATGTTGCTTAGTCTATCTTCCTAGCTTATATCGTTTAAGACTTGGTTTACTTGGTCTCACTTTATGTTCTTGTTACTGAAGTTGAATTTGGTGAAGGCTCCCTCGTGACTAATCTCATTTTGTCGGTCTGGGGCTCTGCGCATACATGTCTGAACCTAGATTATGTTGTGATCTGAGTATGTGGAAAATTGCATTTATCTGAATGTAACTAATTATGCACATAACAGATTTGTCAGTTAAAAATAGGAGAGGAGAGTTATTAAATGGAGAATTAGAGGTATTGGGAAGATGGAGGGAATATTTTGAGGAATTGTTAAATGTTGATGAAGATAGGGAAGCTGTGATTTCGTGTATAGGGCAAGGAGGAATAACATCTTGTAGGAGTGAGGAAGAGCCAGTTGTGAGTGTGGGGGAAGTTCGTGAGGCAGTAGGTAAAATGAAAGGGGGTAAGGCAGCCGGGATTGATGGGATAAAGATAGAAATGTTAAAAGCAGGTGGGGATATAGTTTTGGAGTGGTTGGTGCAATTATTTAATAAATGTATGGAAGAGGGTAAGGTACCTAGGGATTGGCAGAGAGCATGCATAGTTCCTTTGTATAAAGGCAAAGGGGATAAAAGAGAGTGCAAAAATTATAGGGGGATAAGTCTGCTGAGTATACCTGGTAAAGTGTATGGTGGAGTTATTATTGAAAGAATTAAGAGTAAGACGGAGAATAGGATAGCAGATGAACAAGGAGGCTTTAGGAAAGGTAGGGGGTGTGTGGACCAGGTGTTTACAGTGAAACATATAAGTGAACAGTATTTAGATAAGGCTAAAGAGGTCTTTGTGGCATTTATGGATTTGGAAAAGGCGTATGACAGGGTGGATAGGGGGGCAATGTGGCAGATGTTGCAAGTGTATGGTGTAGGAGGTAGGTTACTGAAAGCAGTGAAGAGTTTTTACGAGGATAGTGAGGCTCAAGTTAGAGTGTGTAGGAAAGAGGGAGATTATTTCCCGGTAAAAGTAGGCCTTAGACAGGGATGTGTGATGTCACCGTGGTTGTTTAATATATTTATAGATGGGGTTGTAAAAGAAGTAAATGCGAGGGTCTTGACAAGAGGCGTGGAGTTAAAAGATAAAGAATCACACACAAAGTGGGAGTTGTCACAGCTGCTCTTTGCTGATGACACTGTGCTCTTGGGAGATTCTGAAGAGAAGTTGCAGAGATTGGTGGATGAATTTGGTAGGGTGTGCAAAAGAAGAATATTAAAGGTGAATACAGGAAAGAGTAAGGTTATGAGGATAACAAAAAGATTAGGTGATGAAAGATTGAATATCAGATTGGAGGGAGAAAGTATGGAGGAGGTGAATGTATTCAGATATTCGGGAGTGGACGTGTCAGCGGATGGGTCTATGAAAGATGAGGTGAATCATAGAATTGATGAGGGAAAAAGAGTGAGTGGTGCACTTAGGAGTCTGTGGAGACAAAGAACTTTGTCCTTGGAGGCAAAGAGGGGAATGTATGAGAGTATAGTTTTACCAACGCTTTTATATGGGTGTGAAGCATGGGTGATGAATGTTGCAGCGAGAAGGCTGGAGGCAGTGGAGATGTCATGTCTGAGGGCAATGTGTGGTGTGAATATAATGCAGAGAATTCGTAGTTTGGAAGTTAGGAGGAGGTGCGGGATTACCAAAACTGTTGTCCAGAGGGCTGAGGAAGGGTTGTTGAGGTGGTTCGGACGTGTAGAGAGAATGGAGCGAAACAGAATGACTTCAAGAGTGTATCAGTCTGTAGTGGAAGGAAGGCGGGGTAGGGGTCGGCCTAGGAAAGGTTGGAGAGAGGGGGTAAAGGAGGTTTTGTGTGCGAGGGGCTTGGACTTCCAGCAGGTATGCTGGATAGGATAGTTTGATAGGAGTGAATGGAGACAAATGGTTTTTAATACTTGACGTGCTGTTGGAGTGTGAGCAAAGTAACATTTATGAAGGGGTTCAGGGAAACCGGCAGGCCGGACTTGAGTCCTGGAGATGGGAAGTACAGTGCCTGCACTCTGAAGGAGGGGTGTTAATGTTGCAGTTTAAAAACTGTAGTGTAAAGCACCCTTCTGGCAAGACAGTGATGGAGTGAATGATGGTGAAAGTTTTTCTTTTTCGGGCCACCCTGCCTTGGTGGGAATCGGCCAGTGTGATAATAATAATAATAATAACAGTAAATGATAACAAAGATAATTATTATTTATCAATGTTACATAGACAAGTAGGAATCTGGGACACCTAGGTCGCAAAAAATGTCCCCCTTCGATACCTACCACTGTCATAACCACAAGTTGCTCTGGACCTATTAATTAAATGAAATATACATACACCAGGAATGCTGGTAAATATATAAATTTGTGGACTGTATATTAAAAATAATAAATGGTTATATATATATACACAATTACATAACAGAAGGAAAATATATCTTAATATCACTCACCAATTTGACTGGAGATTAATGTGTATCATACTCAGAAAAACCTCACTAACTAAATTTATGAAAACACTGGCCAGAATTATATACAAACCTAGAGAGCTTATCTGAGGTTCCTGGAGCTGTCTTGTCCAGTCGTCTGATATCTCAAGTTATGCAGGAATGCATATCCAACAATTTCGCCTACTATTTGAGAGGTGTCAACACAATTTTAACCTCTAGAGCACGAAAAATTCTTCCCATTACAACGTTTCTAATACAAATTCAAAACCCAAGATGGCGAGTCTCGTCTGCGCAGACGCAGGCTTTCCGTTTTCTATGACATAAATATTATTAAATACAGTATGGCCATCTATTTACATATAAATACTGAATTTCTGGAAAATATGTACAGTATTTTCCACAGAGTATATTGTTTTTGATATGGTGACATTTCGTTTCAGATTATCATTGTTAGTGAAGATGAGGTCTAGTGTATTCTCCAGTCTAGTAGGCTCTATTATTTGCTGGTTTAAGTTAAATTTTGTGCAGAGATTTAAAAGCTCGTGTGTGTGTGAGTTCTCGTCAGAGCTGCCTCCTGGTGTTATCACTGAAACAACATTATTTGCTATATTCCTCCATTTTAGGTGCCTTAAGTTGAAATCCCCAAGGAGCAAGATGTTGCGGACAGGAGCTGGAAGATTTCTCAGACAATGGTCAATTTTTAACAGCAGTTCCTGGAACTGCTGGGACGTTGCATCCGGAGGCTTGTAGACTACCACAATGACTAGGTTTTGGTTCTCGATCTTTACTGCTAAAACATCCACGAGAAATTTCAATTACTCAGATATGGTAAACACGAGGAAATTAAATCTTCATCAGAGTACAAAACAAATTCTGGCCACAAAATAGAGCGAAACACCAACGTCAAAGACCTGGGAGTGATCATGTTGGAGGATCTCACCTTCAAGGACCATAACATTGTATCAATCGCATCTGCTAGAAAAATGACAGGATGGATAATGAGAACCTTCAAAACTAGGGATGCCAAGCCCATGATGACACTCTTCAGGTCACTTGTTCTATCTAGGCTGGAATATTGCTGCACACTAACAGCACCTTTCAAGGCAGGTGAAATGGCTGACCTAGAAAATGAACAGAGAACCTTCACGGCGCGCATAACGGAGATAAAACACCTCAATTACTGGGAGCGCTTGAGGTTCCTAAACCTGTATTCCCTGGAATGCAGGCGGAAGAGATACATGATTATTTACATCTGGAAAATCCTAGAGGGACTAGTACCGAACTTGCACACGAAAATCACTCACTACGAAAGCAAAAGACTTGGCAGACGATGCAACATCCCCCCAATGAAAAGGAGGGGTGTCACTAGCATGTTAAGAGACCATACAATAAGTGTCAGGGGCCCGAGACTGTTCAACTGCCTCCCAGCATACATAAGGGGGACCTCTGGCAGTCTTCAAGCTGGCACTGGACAAGCACCTAAAGTCGGTTCCTGACCAGCCGGGCTGTGGCTCGTACGTTGGTTTGCATGCAGCCAGCAGTAACAGCCTGGTTGATCAGGCTCTGATCCACCAGGAGGCCTGGTCACAGACCGGGCCGCGGGGGCGTTGACCCCCGGAACTCTCTCCAGGTAAACATCATTTGAGGCATTCAGCAGTTCTGTGCAAATAAGTGACTCTGCGATATACTGGCCAAACCCCCCCTTCCCCTTTTGCCTGTTCACTCTGTCCCGTCTGTATAGGCTGTAACCTGGGATCCATATTTCATTGTCCAAGTGATCCTTTATGTGGGTCTCTGTGAAAGCCGCGAACATTTCATTTGCCTCTGCAAGCAGTCCTCGGATGAAAGGTATTTTGTTGTTCTTTGCTGGCTTTAGACCCTGTATATTTGCAAAGAAGAATGTCATCGGACTGATGGTATTGGTGGTACTGGGAAGGGACTTTTTTTTTTCGGCAATAATATCTGTATCTGTTGGTTTGGAGTGGAGGCCATCGACTGTGGTTCCACTCCAGAAATGACTAGATTTGGCGAACGATTTCTGCCATTTCTTGCCAGTTTTTTTCCTTCCTGGCGCTAAAAAACCTCTCCCTCTTGAGTGGCTGTGGCTACCCAGGTTTTTCCATGGCCTGGATGTTTTGTATCTTTTTGTCCCCTTTAGATGGTGTGCCTGGTAATTTAAGTTATAGCACTGTCTTTCCTGTACTGAAGAGGGACACATTTCAGGGTAAAAAAGCTTGCAGGAAGGGAGTTTGCATTTTCCTGTTGTCATATGGGCACAGCATTTTCTAGGTCAAAGTTGCACGTCCCATCTGTTATTCCAGAAACACGTTCGATGTTTCCACCCCTTCACCAGGAATCGAACCCGGACCTCACCGTGTGAAGCGAGAGCTTTCGTCGGTTCTTCTTGAATTTATTCCGAGACACACATCTCGGCAGACATACTTTATAAAATTGGATTTGTCCTGCCTGCTTCTCATTCCCCAGCGCTGTATGACTCCCACAGGTTTAGTGCTTCCCTCTAAATATAATAATAATAATAATAACGTCAGTCACAAGCTGTGACTTGATCGTCCAGCCACGGTGTTGTGACTTGTTCCAGCCACGGTGTTGTGACTTGTTGTTCCATCCACGGTGTTGTGATTTATTGTTCCAGCCACGGTGTTGTGACTTATTCTTCCATCCACGGTGTTGTGACTTATTGTTCCAGCCACGGTGTTGTGACTTGTTGTTCCAGCCACGGTGTTGTGACTTGTTCCATCCACGGTGTTGTGACTTGTTGTTCCAGCCACGGTGTTGTGACTTGTTGTTCAATCCACGGTGTTGTGAGTTATTGTTCCATCCACGGTGTTGTGACTTGTTGTTCCAGCCATGGTGTTGTGACTTGTTGTTCCAGCCACGGTGTTGTGACTTGTTGTTCCAGCCACGGTGTTGTGACTTATTGTTCCATCCACGGTGTTGTGACTTATTGTTCCATCCACGGTGTTGTGACTTGTTCCATCCACGGTGTTGTGACTTATTGTTCCATCCACGGTGTTGTGACTTGTTGTTCCATACACGGTGTTGTGAGTTGTTCCATCCACGGTGTAGAGACTTATTGTTCCATCCACGGTGTTGTGACTTGTTCCATCCACGGTGTTGTGAGTTATTGTTCCATCCACGGTGTTGGGACTTATTGTTCCATCCACGGTGTTGTGACTTATTGTTCCATCCACGGTGTTGTGACTTGTTGTTCCATCCACGGTGTTGTGAGTTATTGTTCCATCCACGGTGTCGTGACTTACTGTTCCATCCACGGTGTCGTGACTTATTGTTCCATCCACGGTGTTGTGACTTGTTGTTCCATCCACGGTGTTGTGAGTTATTGTTCCATCCACGGTGTTGGGACTTATTGTTCCATCCACGGTGTTGTGACTTGTATTATTGCAATTATGGTATTGAGTTTTATTGTTCCAGTTATGGTACTGTGACTCATTTTTCCAGCTATAGTATTTTGACCTTGATTGTTCCAGCCATGGTACCGTGACTTATTGTTTTAGCTATGGTATTATGACTTGTATTATTCCAGCCACAGTATTGTGACTTACTGATCTAGTCATTGTATTGTGACCTATTTTACTCCAGCCATGGTATTGTGACTTATTGTTCCAGTCATGGCATTGTGACCTTTATTGTTCCAGTTTACCTGGAGTTTACCTGGAGAGAGTTCCGGGGGTCAACGCCCCCGCGGCCCGGTCTGTGACCAGGCCTCCTGGTGGATCAGAGCCTGATCAACCAGGCTGTTGCTGCTGGCTGCACGCAAACCAACGTACGAGCCACAGCCCGGCTGATCAGGAACTGACTTTAGGTGCTTGTCCAGTGCCAGCTTGAAGACTGTCAGGGGTCTGTTGGTAATCCCCCTTATGTGTGCTGGGAGGCAGTTGAACAGTCTCGGGCCCCTGACACTTATTGTATGGTCTCTTAACGTGCTAGTGACACCCCTGCTTTTCATTGGGGGGATGGTGCATCGTCTGCCAAGTCTTTTGCTTTCGTAGTGAGTGATTTTCGTGTGCAAGTTCGGTACTAGTCCCTCTAGGATTTTCCAGGTGTATATAATCATGTATCTCTCCCTCCTGCGTTCCAGGGAATACAGGTTTAGGAACCTCAAGCGCTCCCAGTAATTGAGGTGTTTTATCTCCGTTATGCGCGCCGTGAAAGTTCTCTGTACATTTTCTAGGTCGGCAATTTCACCTGCCTTGAAAGGTGCTGTTAGTGTGCAGCAATATTCCAGCCTAGATAGAACAAGTGACCTGAAGAGTGTCATCATGGGCTTGGCCTCCCTAGTTTTGAAGGTTCCCATTATCCATCCTGTCATTTTTCTAGCAGATGCGATTGATACAATGTTATGGTCCTTGAAGGTGAGATCCTCCGACATGATCACTCCCAGGTCTTTGACGTTGGTGTTTCGCTCTATTTTGTGGCCAGAATTTGTTTTGTACTCTGATGAAGATTTAATTTCCTCATGTTTACCATATCTGAGTAATTGAAATTTCTCATCGTTGAACTTCATGTTGTTTTCTGCAGCCCACTGAAAGATTTGGTTGATGTCCGCCTGGAGCCTTGCAGTGTCTGCAATGGAAGACACTGTCATGCAGATTCGGGTGTCATCTGCAAAGGAAGACACGGTGCTGTGGCTGACATCCTTGTCTATGTCGGATATGAGGATGAGGAACAAGATGGGAGCGAGTACTGTGCCTTGTAGCTGCCTCGGACTTTACTCTGTTGACGACTACTCTCTGTGTTCTGTTGGTGAGGAAATTATAGATCCATCGACCGACTTTTCCTGTTATTCCTTTAGCACGCATTTTGTGCGCTATTACGCCATGGTCACACTTATCGAAGGCTTTTGCAAAGTCTGTATATATTACATCTGCATTCTTTTTGTCTTCTAGTGCATTTAGGACCTTGTCGTAGTGATCCAATAGTTGAGACAGACAGGAACGACCTGTTCTAAACCCATGTTGCCCTGGGTTGTCTAACTGATGGGTTTCTAGATGGGTGGTGATCTTGCTTCTTAGGACCCTTTCAAAGATTTTTATGATATGGGATGTTAGTGCTATTGGTCTGTAGTTCTTTGCTGTTGCTTTACTGCCCCCTTTGTGGAGTGGGGCTATGTCTGTTGTTTTTAGTAACTGTGGGACGACCCCCGTGTCCATGCTCCCTCTCCATAGGATGGAAAAGGCTCGTGATAGGGGCTTCTTGCAGTTCTTGATGAACACAGAGTTCCATGAGTCTGGCCCTGGGGCAGAGTGCATGGGCATGTCATTTATCGCCTGTTCGAAGTCATTTGGCGTCAGGATAACATCGGATAGGCTTGTGTTAATCAAATTTTGTGGCTCTCTCATAAAAAATTCATTTTGATCTTTGACTCTCAGTCTGGTTAGCGGCTTGCTAAAAACTGAGTCATATTGGGACTTGAGTAGCTCACTCATTTCCTTGCTGTCATCTGTGTAGGACCCATCTTGTTTAAGTAGGGGCCCAATACTGGACGTTGTTCTCGATTTTGATTTGGCATAGGAGAAGAAATACTTTGGGTTTCTTTCGATTTCATTTATGGCTTTTAGTTCTTCCCGCGATTCCTGACTCCTAAAGGATTCTTTTAGCTTAAGTTCGATGCTTGCTATTTCTCTGACCAGTGTCTCCCTACGCATTTCAGATATATTGACCTCTTTTAGCCGCTCTGTTATTCTTTTCCGTCGCCTGTAAAGGGAACGCCTGTCTCTTTCTATTTTACATCTACTCCTCCTTTTTCTTAGAGGAATAAGCCTTGTGCATACATCGAGTGCCACCAAGTTAATCTGTTCTAGGCATAAGTTGGGGTCTGTGTTGCTTAGTATATCTTCCCAGCTTATATCGGTTAGGACTTGGTTTACTTGGTCCCACTTTATGTTTTTGTTATTGAAGTTGAATTTGGTGAATGCTCCCTCGTGACTAGTCTCATTATGTTGGTCTGGGGCTCCACGCATACATGTCTGAACCTCAATTATGTTGTGATCTGAGTATATTGTTTTTGATATGGTGACATTTCTTATCAGATTATCATTGTTAGTGAAGATGAGGTCTAGTGTATTCTCCAGTCTAGTAGGCTCTATTATTTGCTGGTTTAAATTGAATTTTGTGCAGAGATTTAAAAGCTCGTGTGAGTGTGAGTTTTCATCAGAGCTGCCTCCTGGTGTTATTACTGCAACAATATTATTTGCTATATTCCTCCATTTTAGGTGCCTTAAGTTGAAATCCCCCAGGAGCAAGATGTTGGGTGCAGGAGCTGGAAGATTTTCCAGACAGTGGTCAATTTTTAACAGCTGTTCCTGGAATTGCTGGGATGTTGCATCCGGAGGCTTGTAGACTACCACAATGACTAGGTTTTGGTTCTCGACCTTTACTGCTAAAACTTCCACTACATCATTTGAGGCATTAAGCAGTTCTGTGCAAACAAGTGATGACATTGTGACCTTTATTGTTTCAGTCATAGCACTGCAGCCTTTATTGTTCCAGCTGTGGTATTATTACTTATTGTTCCAGTCATGGAAATGTGACCTTTATTGTTCCAGTCATGGAAATGTGACCTTTATTGTTCCAGTCATGGCATTGTGACCGTTATTGTTCCAGCTATGGTATTGTGACTTATTGTTCCAGTCATGGCATTATATATCTTTATATTATACAAATTTTGATTCATTTATAGTTAATATTCTACTGTACAACTATGAAATAATTACTTTCCTACTGTACAACTATGATATACTATTTCTTAGTATTAGTATTAGTATTAGTATTAAGTAGAATGTAAGCCAATAATGTTAAGTTGGCCCATAATGCCAAGGCATAATAGAGGCTCTCTTTGTATTGCAACCCACTATTGTATATACACAATCTCAATGTACTGTTTGCAAAGACATTAAATAAATAAATAAATAAATATTGTTCCAGTCATGGCATTGTGACCGTTATTGTTCCAGCTATGGTATTGTGACTTATTGTTCCAGTATGGAATTATGACCTTTATTGTTCCAGTATGGCATTATGACCTTTATTGTTCCAGTCATGGCATTATGACCTTTATTGTTCCAGTCATGGCATTATGACCTTTATTTTTCCAGTCATGGCATTATGACCTCTATTGTTCCAGTCATGGCATTATGACCTTTATTGTTCCAGTCATGGCATTATGACCTTTATTGTTCCAGTCATGGCATTATGACCTTTATTGTTCCAGTCATGGCATTATGACCTTTATTGTTCCAGTCATGGCATTATGACCTTTATTGTTCCAGTCATGGCATTATGACCTTTATTGTTCCAGTCATGGCATTATGACCTTTATTGTTCCAGTCATGGCATTATGACCTTTATTGTTCCAGTCATGGCATTATGACCTTTATTGTTCTTGCCGCGGTATTGTGACTTTCCATGTGATTTTTTTTCTAGTATAGACACGTAAAAAAAATCCTTTAGGCTGCAGTATAATTATGTTGTTCTAAAACTTTCATTCGAGCAACGTTTTGCACTATTTCATCAGTTTTTCTAATTTATTAAATAAAATAAGTTATTCGACTTTTTACTGAAGAGCTAAAATGTTAAAAAGTAATTTATGTAAGAAGAATTACTATGAGAAATGTTGTATTATTGGAATGTGTTTACATTTGACCACCTTGAAGTTCACTCAGGAAGCTCAGCGTCTACACCAGGTGCTGTGCTAATTAAGTTTTTGATCTCGCCATAACTACAGCTGTAATAATCCCTTTCTGTCTTCCGTATTATTAAGTTTAATGTCTTAACCATGTGCTTTGATTATATTATAAGCTTAAGTGTAAGAGGGCTATATAAACAATTGTAGCTTCTGCATTTACATTCTCCAATAGCCATTTTTTTTTATGATATTTGCCAGAAAAAGTATTTTTAAGTTTATTTATCTTATTCTAAACATTTATAATTTGAAATTTTGCTGGTTATTTTTGTAAATTCGTTTTAAATACATGAAATCAAATTTATTAACGAAAGTTTAATAATTCCCAAAACCGCATATTAACGTATTACTCACAACAATATAGAACAATAGTTAAGTTTTAATCAGTTTGATGCAGTTAGACTGGCCCTCATGTTGATAGTGTAACTGGTACATGTTCTGCATCTTAAAACTAGGATTTAATATATCAGCCTGGTTGATCAGGCTCTGATCCACCAGGAGGCCTGGTCACAGACCGGGCCGCGGGGGCGTTGACCCCCGAAACTCTCTCCAGGTAAACTCCAGGTAATCACAAAGATCCCCAATGGATATGTCACTCGAATTTTTTTTTTTGTTTTATCCTATGTAATTCACACATATTCCTGTGTATGATAATTGTACTTAATGTGCACATCTACCTAAATAAACTTACTTATTGAAGGGCTAAGTGTTATAAATTTTTATTTGGACCCCAGTGGAAATGAGTCGCTGACTTTTTTGGGTTATTCTAGGTAATCTATGCATATTCTGCTATGCACGTTAATTTATGTAACTATTTATATGTACCTATACCTGAATAAACTTACTTAATACGAAA
Source organism: Cherax quadricarinatus (assembly GCF_038502225.1). Classification (NCBI taxonomy): domain Eukaryota; kingdom Metazoa; phylum Arthropoda; class Malacostraca; order Decapoda; family Parastacidae; genus Cherax; species Cherax quadricarinatus. The sequence goes on from NC_091348.1 coordinate 10,636,261, forward strand.
AATGTCAGAATGATTTTTATGTAGTAAATTGTGGAACTAATTCTAAGATTACCAAATAAAATTAAGCAGTGAGATTTATTTTCACTGGGGTAATTATATTTCCATTGGCATGTTTCCATATCACAATCCTCTGCAGTAGTCTACTTGTAAATTAGTCCTTGTTGATGCCAGGCCATTTATCCAATGATAGTTTTTTTTTATCAACCTTGCATATTAACCCGATAATGCTCTGCAGTTCAGTCTCACTAGGTGACTGTAAATAAAGTGGGACCAAGTAAACCAAGTCCTAACCGATATAAGCTGGGAAGATATACTAAGCAACACAGACCCCAACTTATGCCTAGAACAGATTAACTCGGTGGCACTCGATGTATGCACAAGGCTTATTCCTCTAAGAAAAAGGAGGAGTAGATGTAAAACAGAAAGAGACAGGCGCTCCCTTTACAGGCGACGGAAAAGAATAACAGAGCGGCTAAAAGAGGTCAATATATCTGAAATGCGTAGGGAGACACTGGTCAGAGAAATAGCAAGCATCGAACTTAAGCTAAAAGAATCCTTTAGGAGTCAGGAATCGCGGGAAGAACTAAAAGCCATAAATGAAATCGAAAGAAACCCAAAGTATTTCTTCTCCTATGCCAAATCAAAATCGAGAACAACGTCCAGTATTGGGCCCCTACTTAAACAAGATGGGTCCTACACAGATGACAGCAAGGAAATGAGTGAGCTACTCAAGTCCCAATATGACTCAGTTTTTAGCAAGCCGCTAACCAGACTGAGAGTCGAAGATCAAAATGAATTTTTTATGAGAGAGCCACAAAATTTGATTAACACAAGCCTATCCGATGTTATCTTGACGCCAAATGACTTCGAACAGGCGATAAATGACATGCCCATGCACTCTGCCCCAGGGCCAGACTCATGGAACTCTGTGTTCATCAAGAACTGCAAGAAGCCCCTATCACGAGCCTTTTCCATCCTATGGAGAGGGAGCATGGACACGGGGGTCGTCCCACAGTTACTAAAAACAACAGACATAGCCCCACTCCACAAAGGGGGCAGTAAAGCAACAGCAAAGAACTACAGACCAATAGCACTAACATCCCATATCATAAAAATCTTTGAAAGGGTCCTAAGAAGCAAGATCACCACACATATAGAAACCCATCAGTTACACAACCCAGGGCAACATGGGTTTAGAACAGGTCGCTCCTGTCTGTCTCAACTATTGGACCACTACGACAAGGTCCTAAATGCACTAGAAGACAAAAAGAATGCAGATGTAATATATACAGACTTTGCAAAAGCCTTCGACAAGTGTGACCATGGCGTAATAGCGCACAAAATGCGTGCTAAAGGAATAACAGGAAAAGTCGGTTGATGGATCTATAATTTCCTCACTAACAGAACACAGAGAGTAGTCGTCAACAGAGTAAAGTCCGAGGCAGCTACGGTGAAAAGCTCTGTTCCACAAGGCACAGTACTCGCTCCCATCTTGTTCCTCATCCTTATATCCGACATAGACAAGGATGTCAGCCACAGCACCGTGTCTTCCTTTGCAGATGACACCCGAATCTGCATGACAGTGTCTTCCATTGCAGACACTGCAAAGCTCCAGGCAGACATCAACCAAATCTTTCAGTGGGCTGCAGAAAACAATATGAAGTTCAACGATGAGAAATTTCAATTACTCAGATATGGTAAACATGAGGAAATTAAATCTTCATCAGAGTACAAAACAAATTCTGGCCACAAAATAGAGCGAAACACCAACGTCAAAGACCTGGGAGTGATCATGTCGGAGGATCTCACCTTCAAGGACCATAACATTGTATCAATCGCATCTGCTAGAAAAATGACAGGATGGATAATGAGAACCTTCAAAACTAGGGAGGCCAAGCCCATGATGACACTCTTCAGGTCACTTGTTCTATCTAGGCTGGAATATTGCTGCACACTAACAGCACCTTTCAAGGCAGGTGAAATTGCCGACCTAGAAAATGTACAGAGAACTTTCACGGCGCGCATAACGGAGATAAAACACCTCAATTATTGGGAGCGCTTGAGGTTCCTAAACCTGTATTCCCTGGAACGCAGGAGGGAGAGATACATGATTATATACACCTGGAAAATCCTAGAGGGACTAGTACCGAACTTGCACACGAAAATCACTCATTACGAAAGCAAAAGACTTGGCAGACGATGCACCATCCCCCCAATGAAAAGCAGGGGTGTCACTAGCACGTTAAGAGACCATACAATAAGTGTCAGGGGCCCGAGACTGTTCAACTGCCTCCCAGCACACATAAGGGGGATTACCAACAGACCCCTGGCAGTCTTCAAGCTGGCACTGGACAAGCACCTAAAGTCAGTTCCGGATCAGCCGGGCTGTGGCTCGTATGTTGGTTTGCGTGCAGCCAGCAGCAACAGCCTGGTTGATCAGGCTCTGATCCACCAGGAGGCCTGGTCTCAGACCGGGCCGCGGGGGCGTTGACCCCCGGAACTCTCTCCAGGTCTCCAGGTAATATAGAGAAGAATTTGTTTTGCCCGGCAGTAGAGCTTAAGACGACAAACAACAAGCAAACTTTTATTTCCACAAGATAAAAGGAAGAACTAAAAGAACTGAAAACCATAAAGGAAATTGAAAAAACAAAACAAAATACTTCTTTTATGCCAAATCTAAAGGAAAATTAACATCCAATGTTTGGCCCCTGCTAAGACAAGATGGGACATACACAGATGACAGCCACTATGACAAGATCCTGGATGCTGTAGAGGATAAACTAGATACAGATGTAGTATATACAGATTTTGCGAAAGCCTTTGACATTCGTGACCATGGTGAAATAGCGTACAAAATGCATGATAAAGGAATAACAGGAAAAGTTGGTAGATGGATCTATAACTTCCTGACAAATAGAACACAAAGAGTACCTTTACCTTTGATATGCTTTGAAGAGTTTTGAGAGTTTAACTACTCTTGGAGCCTGGCCATGGGCAGGCTCGAGTAATAGTAAACAGAGTAAAGTCCGAGGCAGCTACAGTGAAAAGCTCTGTTCCACAACCTTTAATATATCTTTGAAGAGTTTTGAGAGAGTCTCTACTTTCTGAGCCCCGCCATGGGCCAGGCTCGTCTGGTGCTTGCCTGGTCAACCAGGCTGTTGCTGAGGCACAATACTCGCTCCCATCCTTTTCCTCATCCTCATATCTGACATACACAGAGATATAAGCCATAGCTCTATGTCTTCCTTTGCGTATGACACCCGAATTGCCATGACAGTGACCTCCATCGCAAGACTCTAAGCGGACATCAACCAAATCCTTAAATAGGCCACTCAAAACAATATGAAGTTCAATGAAGAGAAATTTTAACTACTCAGATATGGAAAACTTAGGGAAATTAAAGCTATATCAGGGTATACAACAAATTCTAACCATACAATAGAGCGAAAAAGTAATGTGAAGGACCTGGGAGTGATAATGTCAGAGGGTCTCACCTTCAAAGACCACAACAATGTATCTACTGCATCTGCTAGGAAAATGATAGGATGGATAATGAGTACCTTCAAAACTAGGGATGCCTTGCCCATGATTCTCTTTAAATCACTTGTTCTCTCTAGGCTGGAATACTGCTGTACACTAACTGCCCTCTTCAAGGCAGGCAAAATTGTTGACCTTGAGAGTATACAAAGAACTTTCACGGCACGCATAAGTACAATACGGCACCTAAATTACTGGGAACGGTTGAAGTCCCATGATTTGTATTCCCTGGAATGCAGGCGAGAGAGGTACATGATAATATACTCTTGGAAAATCCTAGAGGGATTAGTACCAAACTTGCATTTGAAAATCACTCCCTATGAAAGCAAAAGACTCGGAAGGAGATGCAACATTCCCCCAATGAAAAGCAGGGGTGCCACGAATACACTGAGAGACAACAAAATAAATGTCCGGGGCCCAAGACTGTTCACCTGTCTCTCAGCACACAAAAGGGGGATTACCAATAGACCTCTGGCTGTCTTCAAGAAGGCACCGGACAGGCGCCTAAAGTCAGTACCTGACCAGCCGGGCTGTGGTTCATACGTCAGTTTGTATGCGGCCAACAGTAACAGCCTGGTTGATCAGACTCTGATCCACCATGAGGCCTGGTCTCAGACCGATACATAGTTTTTCAGGAGTGGACGATATTTGAAAGTACCCATGGAAAGCCCATGGTTCTGCACAGCATTTTGGACAAGTTAAAACTTAACACTAATAGAACATAAAAGCCATAATAAACATTGCACATATATTTTTACAAAGACAGAGTGATATAATTCTAATGAAGATAAACAGACATACACACATTAGAATAGATAAAAATGTGTAGCATGGTACATGATAATAAAAAAATAAAATGAGTTCAAATCTAACCTAATCTGATGTGATCTTAGATTTTTTTTTTTTTTTGCATTATATGACATTTAATACAATAATTTTATAACAAGAAAAAATGATTAATTTAAGTTAACAAAGCTCAGCACAGAAAATTGAAGCAGTACTGCTCATATGGGGAAGTCAATACAAACAGTAGAGGGTATTTATGAAAAAGAGGCGAGGTAAGTGATTTGGCGTCAGTATTTAGACACAGTGCCTGCTTGAGTAAAATTGACGCAGTCCTTAAGCTAATCTGTTAGGTTATACCTTATATTTGATCCCACAATTTGCATAGAATTTCTGTAGATGTTCAGGTAAGCAGAAGGAATATCAAATGGGTACACCTACCATCCGACTTACGACCTGCTCGACATACGACGACTCGACTTACGGCCATGTTTTTTATGCCAAATTTCTGGGAAATAAACAAGTGTTTGTGTTGTACACAGTGTTTATCCTAAACCTTACAGTATAAAATACAGTACTAACAGCATAAAAAGTATTTTATTGTTTTATATTGGTATTTCATGTTTTACAAAAATGTTGATATTCAGTAGTAAAGTTCTACTTACGTCCATTTCGACTTACGACCGGTTTCTCGGAACCGAACTCGGTCGTAAGTCGGATGGTAGGTGTATTTGTTTCTGGAACACTCCCAGGTAGCATCATTGAGGCAAGAACTTTGGGTAGCTTTAAATATAGGCTGGATGGGTACTCAAGTGGTTGTGGGTGAGGGTGAATTGGACTTGCCTAGCATGGGCCAGGAGGCATAGTACTGTGTTCTAACATTCTTATGTTCTTAGATTTGTTTCCAAGAACATAATTGTACAGTATTTCATCATTGATCAGCATCAGAGAAAAATATATTTTTATTGGTCCTGAGGAATAGTAAATATAAAAAAGTTTTGTATCCTGTATATGTATCACTGTTTCTATATTATATAGGCATTTCTTATTTATGTTCTGATGGCAGATGTGCATTTCAGGTCGCCTTACACCGTTAGTGCCTCTGCTACATAAAGCAAAGTAAGTACTTTATATTTAGTTGACTACTTTTGTTTATTATGTTAATCATAGTATTATGATTAATTGACATACACATTATAATTTCCAACTAAGATGACAAGAGCATATAAATGATACAACTTTGCACTCTCCTGCATTTTATAAAAGTATTAAGATTTTATATATACAGTAGACCCCCGACTTACGATGGCCTCAACCTACGATAAAACCGACTTACGATGCTCGTCAGCGTAAAAATTTGACCCCGATTTATGTTGAAAAACTAGACTTACATCATTCATCCTGAACGCAGCCATCTGGTCCGTCTGGCCTGAGTGCCTCAGCTGAGCTAGTGTGACATTGTTTACAAGCCAGGGCGGACGGTTGCACGCGTACATTCGATAAATTTTGTATTATTCCAGTGTTTTTAGTGCTTGTAACTGCTAAATAAGCCACCATGAGCCCAAAGAAAGCTTTTAGTGTCAACCCTGTGGTAAAAAGGGTGAGAAATACTATCGAAATACTATTGTACCACGGTCAGCTGCTGCTGCACCACGGTCAGCTGCTGCTGCACCACGGTCAGCTGCTGCTGCACCACGGTCAGCTGTACTACTCGAAGATGTGGAGAGACTGTTGTTGGCGTGGCTTATCGAGAATACAGAGAAACAATTAACCCCAGAGGGTTAGCCACCCAGGATAACCCAAGAAAGTCAGTGTGTCATCGAGGACTGTCTAACTTATTTACATTGGGGTCCTTAATCTTGTCTCCCAGGATGCGACCCACACCAGTCATCTAACACCCAGGTGAACAGGAAAAAAATGCCTGGAACTTGTGCATATATTGGTGAATTTAAGGCCAGGAAAGGTTGGTTTGAGAGATTTAAGAATCCTAGTGGCATACACAGTGTGATAAGGCCTGTTCTGGAAGAAAATGCCAAACAGGACCTACATTACTCAGGAGGAAAAGGCACTCCCAGGACACAGTGTCTCATCACTCATCACCACATCTCTAATAAAGTTGTCATTTATTCTTCATTTAGTACACTAGTACATGCACAATATATATTGTGCATGTATCCTTCTTTTTGTGTAGGAAAATGTATATTTCATGTGGTAAAAATTTTTTTTTTCGTACTTGTGGGTGTCTTGAAGGGATTAATTTGATTTCCATTATTTCTTACGGGGAAAATTAATTCGCCTTATGATAATTTCGTCTTACAATGTGCTCTCTGGAATGGATTAATATCGTCCCCTGTATTAACCTTTAAACCCTTTCGCTCTCCAGACCCCCAAAATTGATATGTATTGTTCTCAGTGTCCACTTAAAAAAAAAAAAAAATAAAAAAATTTCTTCTGAAATTCTAGAGAATCTTTTTTCCGAAAGTAATTACACCAAAAGTACAAAATTTGATGGAAAACTCATGGAATTACTCAGGCACAAAATTAGTGTACTGGGTGCAATTTATGCAGTGGCAGTTTTGCCCACTTTGAGTCTCATGTTAAGTAAATTTCATTGCTCCATTCAACCAACTATTTAGCTATTTCACTAGTATGCTCCCCATTCTATCAATTCAATACAAGAATCACTCATTCAACTATTAAAACTACCGTATGAAGGGCACAGAATTCAGTAACTTGGCTAATTTTACAAAAATTAAAAAAATACTAATTTAAAAATAGTGCAAAATAAACAGTGTTTATTAATCATATCCACAATCTTCTCCTATATTATGCTTGCCTTCCATTTTGAATTCATAATCATGCAAAAAATAGAAGATTTACATTATTTCCTGGGTAATAAAATATATCCAGGAATGATTGACAAGGTTTATGACATTCCAGTAACTGAATCAGACTGATTAAAAACCCATAAAACAGACCGGAGGGTGTAGAGGAGCCTTACCTGTCCTCAGAAAAATTGGCAAAAATCTAATAGTTTAGTTGCTCTGAGCCTGATTTCAAGATACTTTTGGTCCTGAAAGTAACCAAAATCATATCTACTTCAGTAGTATGTTTTCCATTCTATCAAATGATATCAAGAAACAGCCATTAAAACCATACAACTATCTTGGAATTATTATTATTATAATCAAAAAGAAGCGCTAAGCCACAAGGGCTATACAGCCCAACTATCTTGGAAGACACCTCAAAGTTGCTATTTTAGACTAGATACCTGGTCAGAGTTGTGCTTTTTGCATTGTGCATTACCTGGGGGCAGGTAATGTACTGTACACACTCAGTGCACAGACCCATTCTCATACCTTGGCCAAAATTTACCTCTCATAGCTTATCTGAGTGAGTTGAGCTTATTACATAGAACTACCCGAGGTACCCTGGCTTTAGTGATGTAGTTCTACATGACAGCCACTGAAAGGGCTAATTGTGGGAGGTCATGCATTTAACCCCTGTGTAGCGAAATTTTGAACAAAAAAAAATTGGAGAGAGCACATTTTTCTAAATAAAACTATGAAAAGAAAAAATTATATAAAAAGAAAGCCTACAGTTTTGCATTGTGTTGGGGTTGGCAAAAAATGACTATTCACCATTTTGTACATGTGCTACTGAAGCACTGTTGCCCAAGTTGCACTGTGTGAACCTACATGACCATAAATGTTTATCCTAAGAATACCACGAATACCACCTGGTGGTTCACACTTACACTCACTCACCCATTTGACCATAAACAGAAATATCAACCTCAATCTTAAAATAATGAATCCTAACTAGTCATAAGTTGGCCTGTGATACTCCAATACTGAAACTATGTATTGTGCCAAAACAAAAGCATTCATATTACTAAACTCACAAACTAGTATTTAGTCACTTAGCCATATACCAACTTACCTCATAATTTGTAATATTTTAAATATAAGAATTAATCTAAGTCTGCCCAAAATGCCTAGCCATGCTAGGTGTTCTAGTGGTACACTCTGTAACTATTATTTTACTACATGTAGACCACACAATAACCAAATTCTGTAAACTCAGCATTGTAATCCTTATAGAGAATAAACTTTGAATTGAATTGAATTGAATTGAAGAGGTGGTAAGTGACTCATACAGTTGAGCTGAGACCTAAAATGGCGGTGTGCAGCATATTTGAGCTTGCAAAAATTATATGCAATTACTGCATATATACATAAAAAATAAAAAGGCACAGTACTGTGACTGGAACGATACTCAGAAAACCCACACATAGGAGAAAGAAATTGTGACAACATTTCGGTCTAATTTAGACCATTAACTAGTCATGTACTGACAGTAGCATTCATACCTCTTGTTTCCATTATGTATCTATCCTCCCAAAATTAACTGTTTTGTGTTTTAGTTCCTTTTAGCTCCTTTATTGTAATATTTTACCTGGTCTGTATACTGGTGCTTAACCCTTTGAGGGTCGACAGGCCCTCTCCGAAACTCGTTCTCAGGGTCGGCCAAATTTAAAAAAAAAAAACAAAATTATTTTCTCTTATGAAAAGATAGAGAATTTTTTCCCGATCATAAAGACACCAAAAGTTTGAAATTTGATAGAAAACTTACGGAATTATGCTCTCGTAAAGTTAGCGGTCTTGGCGATGTTTACGTATCGGCGATTTTGCCCACTTTGAGCCCCATTTTCGGCCAATTTCACTGTACTAGTCGACAAAAAACATGAATATTTCGCTAGAACTCCATTTTTTCTATCGAATGGGTGCAAGAAACCACTCATTTATGAAATTCAACTATCCAGTACAGTGGTCAGAATTTAGCAATTTTGCCAATTTCACACAAATTTCAAAAGATGCCAATTTCTGAATAGGGTCCAGAATAAACAAGAAAGACATTCCTGGCACTAAAATGACATTTCCTCTAGTCATTAGTCACGTCTCAAGGCCCCTCTTATATTCTTTTGCTTTCCACTTTGAATTTTTATTTTCACAAAAAATATAAGATTTACTGTTATGCAGACTACTGCATTTGTGTAAAAAATGGTATAAATATTATTGGTGCACTTGTGAAAGAATATTAGACTCACCAGTTGACGTGTATTGCACGCTTACCACGATTTGTTTACTTTTGAAATTTGGTAAAAATCGAACATTTCTGCTACTTTGAGCTCAATTTCAAGGCACCTTTCTTTGTAAAACCAGTCAAAATCATCTCAATTTCTGTAATATGTCTTCCATTCTATAAAATGAGACCAAGAAAACTAGAATACAACAATAAATACCATATGAAAATACACTGCAAAGTCGCTGATTTATTAAAAAAAAATGGTCAAATTTTTTTTTTCTCATTATGCACTGTGTGCTGCAGGATTTTTTTTAGACTGTGCACACTGACCACATAGACCCATTCTTTCATATGAAGGCCTACCAGCTTTCTCCCACTAGATTTGAGGCCGCTAGAATTTATGAGTACTAGTACGTCAAAAACCCCTACGCGTAAGACGTACTAGTACGACGAAAACCCTCAAAGGGTTAATGAGGGATATAACAAAAAATTAAGATATATAATAATAGGTTATAGCAGGTTTAGTTTGTGAGGAATTTTTATTTACTGTATATATTAGCTTGTGTGTGTGTGTGTGTTATAAGTATTTGTGTTGTGTATGTATGTATGTATGTAGTTTATATTTGTGTGCATGGGACCATACAGGGGTCTCCAGGATGCAGGATGAGTAGTTTATTAACTACTTCCTCTGGCTGTGCCTCATTAATAAACACCTTTATTACCTAGAATGATCATTACAGTTGATAATCTTGTCTTCAGACAGCATAGCTATGTTAAACTTAGCATTCAAATAATCTAACTGTTTAATGTAAAGTAATTTTAATTTCTAGCTTTAATCTGCCTTAAATGCTATACAGTAGTCTTCCCGTATCCGCGGGTGATGTGTTCCAAGACCTACTGTGGATAGTAGTGAAACCTATACACTAAGTCTTTTTCATTTACATATCTACCTATGATAAAGTTCATTTGATAAATTATGCACATTATGACATGACCAACATTAAGTAATAATAAAATACATTGTACATTGTTATACTACCTCACGAATGGAAGGTTCACTCTTGCCTTACATTTTAGCGACCTCAGCATACAATTTTTTTTCTTGTATTAAGTTAATAATTATCACTTTTTCAGTGATGGGAAGCACTTCATGGCTTTGAAGAACTGTCACCATCACTACTTTTGTGCTTTGGGGCCATTATTTAGCAAAATTAAGGGTTATTTTTGGGCCACGGTAAACCCTGGATAACTGAAACCGCAGAAACTGAATCCACGGTTATGGGGGTTCGATTGTACACAAATACGTATTTGCTTTTCCACGTATGATATAACCATTAAACCAATCTCTGTAAAGCAGATAAATCTTTTTTTATAAAATGAACCTTTGTTGTTATTTATTTACAGTGGCACCTCAGTACGTGTATATGTCCTTAATCCGTTCCAGGACCTTCGACTTAAACCAAACAGGATGTATACCAAACTAATTTTCCCATAAGAAATACAGTGGACCCCCGACTTACGATCAGCTCCCAACTCGAACAATTATGTAAGTGTATTTTTGTAAGTGCTTTTGTAAGTGTATTTTTGGGGGTCTGAAACGGACTAATCTAATTTACAACGTTCCTTATGGGAGCAAATTCGTTCGGTAACAGCACCCGAACAGCCTTCTGGAACTAATTAATATCATAAGTCAGGGGTCCACTGTATAGGGAAAATTATTAATATATTCCCGTGGAAAAAAAAATCGTACTGTTATTGGCGTATATACATTGATGGGGTTGTATAAAATAATTTTAACACTGCTTAATACTGAAATATGTAATTTAAACAGTGTTTAACCCTTTGACTGTCGCAACTCCAAATCCTGAGGTGTCTCCTGGTGTTGCAAAATATTTGAAAAAAACAAAATTATTTTTTATGAAATTACAGAGAATCTTTTCCTGATAATAATGACACCAAAAGTACGAAATTTGATGGAAAACTTATGGAATTATGCTCTCGCGAAGTTAGCGACCTCGGCAATATTTACGAATCGGCGATTTCGCCCACTATGAGCCCTATTTTCGGCTAATTCCATTGTTCCAGTCGACCAAACTCATAACTGTTTCTTTAGAACTTCATTTGTTCTATTGATTGAGTACAAGAAACTGTCAGTTTACCAATTTCAACTACCCAATAGTGGTCAGAAATTGGCAATTTGGCCAATTTCACGCAAATTAAAAAATATGCCAATTTCAAAATAGGGTCCAGAATGAACAATGCAGACATTCCTGGCTGTAAAATAGCATTTTCTTTGTTCATCAGTCATGTCTCCAGGCCCCTCGGATATTACTCTTGCTTTCTATTTTGAATTTTTATTCAAACTAAAAAAAGAAGATTTACTGTTATGCAGACTACTGCAATATTGTAATAATTGTATAAATAACATCAATCCATTCATGACTGCATATTAGAATGGCTTGTTGGACATTTATTGGAAAAGGGCATCATTTGTTTACTATTGAACATCGGCAAAAATCAAACATTTCCCTTACTTTGAGCTCCATTTCAAGGTTCTTTTCATAGTAAAACCAATCAAAATCACCTCTATTTCTATAATATATTTTCCATTCTATCAAATGAGACCAAGAAAACGAGAATACAACCATAAATACTCTACGTTTTAATCCAAAAACACGGTCGTAGTTTTTTTTTTCATTATGCACAGCATACTGCAGGATTTTATTTTATATGGTGCACACTGACCACACAGACCCATTCTCTCACATGTGGGCCTACCAGCTTTCTTCTGCTTGATTTGAAGCCGCTAGAATTTTTGAGTATATATATGTCAAACATATTGGCTCGTAAGATGTATATATACGACCGAAACAGTCAAAGGGTTAATATGTACTAAAATACACACATAAATACGTACAAGAGAATTAAATGAAATAAATGCAAATTTAACTTCACTTTGCTAATAGTACGTAATAATAATCACTCTTGGGCACATTAAATGTCTTATTTTATGTTAATATAGATTTTTATTATTATTATTATCACACTGGCCGATTCCCACCAAGGCAGGGTGGCCCGAAAAAGAAAAACTTTCACCATCATTCACTCCATCACTGTCTTGCCAGAAGGGTGCTTTACACTACAGTTTTTAAACTGCAACATTAACACCCCTCCTTCAGAGTGCATGCACTGTACTTCCCATCTCCAGGACTCAAGTCCGGCCTGCCGGTTTCCCTGAACCCCTTCATAAATGTTACTTTGCTCACACTCCAACAGCACGTCAAGTTTAACCCTTTGAGGGTCGACAGGCCCTCTCCAAAACTCGTTCTCAGGGTCGGCCAAATTTAAAAAAAAAAAAAAAATTATTTTCTCTTATGAAAAGATAGAGAATCTTTTCCCGATCATAAAGACACCAAAAGTTTGAAATTTGATAGAAAACTTACGGAATTATGCTCTCGCAAAGTTAGCGGTCTCGGCGATGTTTATGCATCGGCGATTTTGCCCACTTTGAGCCCCATTTTCGGCCAATTTCACTGTACTAGTCGACAAAAAACATGAATATTTTGCTAGAACTCCATTTTTTCTATCGAATGGATGCAAGAAACCACTCATTTATGAAATTCAACTATCCAGTACAGTGGTCAGAATTTAGCAGTTTTGCCAATTTCACACAAATTGCAAAAGATGCCAATTTTGGAATAGGGTCCAGAATAAACAAGAAAGACATTCCTGGCACTAAAATGACATTTCCTCTAGTCATTAGTCATGTCTCAAGTCCCCTCTTATATTCTTTTGCTTTCCACTTTGAATTTTTATTTTCACAAAAAATATAAGATTTACTGTTATGCAGACTACTGCATTAGTGTAAAAAATGGTATAAATATTATTGGTGCACTTGTGAAAGAATATTAGACTCACCAGTTGACGTGTATTGCACGCTTGGCACGATTTGTTTACTTTTGAAGTTTGGTAAAAATCGAACATTTCTGCTACTTTGAGCTCAATTTCAAGGCACCTTTCTTTGTAAAACCAGTCAAAATCATCTCAATTTCTGTAATATGTCTTCCATTCTATAAAATGAGACCAAGAAAACTAGAATACAACAATAAATACCATACGAAAATACACTGCAAAGTCGCTGATTTATTCAAAAAAAATGGTCAAAGTTTTTTTTTTCTCATTATGCACTGTGTGCTGCAGGATTTTTTTTAGACTGTGCACACTGACCACATAGACCCATTCTTTCATATGAAGGCCTACCAGCTTTCTCCCACTAGATTTGAGGCCGCTAGAATTTATGAGTACTAGTACGTCAAAAACCCCTACGCGTAAAACGTACTAGTACGACGAAAACCCTCAAAGGGTTAATATAGGGTTAATATAGATATTTTCATTAATCCATCTTTGATACGTTCTTCAAAATTATACAAGAAACACGTTACATAGCACATAAACATGCTATGTTTATATGATATGGAAGTGTGGTTGCTGGGCAGAGGGAAAACATTATGTAATATACTAATAATAATCACTGTTGGGCACATTAAATGTCATATTTTATGTTAATATAGACATTTTTATTAATCCATCTATGGTATGTTCTTCAAAATTATATAAGAAACACATTACATAGCATATACACATGCTATGTATGCCTGGCGGAGGGAAAACATTACGTTTTCTATGGTCCAGCACCTAAGAAAACGTGTATGAATCTGTGTTTGGTCTTGTTACTCTGCTTTTGTTTACAATTCTTTTCATGAATTATTCATTACCTTTACCTTTGTTTATGATTCAATTCAATTCAATTCAGGTTTATTCTCTATAAGGGTTACAATGTGGGGTTTACAGGTTTTGGGTATTGTGTGGTTTACATGTTATAAAATACTAATTACAGAGGGGGCCACTAGGACACCTAGCATGGCTAGGCATTTTGAGCAGACTTAGATTAATTCTTAACATTAAATCCTTACAGATTATGGTATTAAGGCTAAGTGACTACATCATAATTTGTGAGTTTAGCAATGTGAATGCTTTTGTTTTGGCACAATACAAGGTGTCTATATTGGAGTATCATAGGCAAACTTGTGACTAGTTAGGATTTATTATTTTAAGATTAAGATTAGTATTTCTGGGTTTATAGTCAGTGGGTGAGTGAGTGTAATTGTGAACCACCAGGTGGTTATCATGTACAGTGGACCCCCGCATAGCGAACGCCTTGCATAGCGAACAATCCGCATAGCGAACGCTTTGTTCGCTGAAATTTTGCCCCGCATAGTAGACAAAAACCCGCTCAGCGAACTTCGTCCGAGACGCGTCCAATGTGGGCCCTCAGCCAGCCTCACATGTGCCGCCCGTCCCATTGTTTACCAGCTAGCCTCCGCGGTAACATTCAAGCATACACTCGGAATATTTCGTATTATTACAGTGTTTTCGGTGCTGTTTCTGGAAAATAAGTGACCATGGGCCCCAAGAAAGCTTCTAGTGCCAACCCTGTGGTAAAAAGGGTGAGAATTAGTATGGAAATTAAGAAAGATTTTGAAGGGTTTGGGGCTAACCCTGAGAAGCCTATGCCAGTTGTGGAATCCATTGTGCCTACTTCAAAAATTAAGGAAATGTGTGCACAGTGGGTTGAACTGCAAACCTTTATGGATGAAAATCACCCTGACACAGCTGTTGCAAGCCGTGCTGGTGACTATTTCAATGACAATGTTATGGCCCATTTTAGGAAAGTCTTGAAGGAACGGGAGGTACAGAGCTCTATGGACAGATTTGTTGTGCGACAGAGGTCCAGTGACTCAAGCTGGTCCTAGTGGCATTAAAAGAAGAAGGGAAGTAACCCCAGAAAAGGACTTGCTACCTCAAGTCCTAATGGAAGGGGATTCCCCTTCTAAACAGTAAGAAGATAATGCTCTCCCCTCCTCCCATCCCATCAATCATCACCAGATCTTCAATAAAAGTAAGTGTCATGTAATTGTGCATGCCTTTTTCAGTTTGTGTGTACTAAAATTAACATTTTTATGTGGTAAAAAATTTTTTTTTTCATACTTTTGGGTGTCTTGCACGGATTAATTTTATTTCCATTATTTCTTATGGGGAAAATTAATTCGCATAGCGAACATTTCGCATAACGACCAGCCCTCTTGCACGGATTAAGTTCGCTATGCGGGGGTCCACTGTAGTTAGTTATCGGGGTGGATCAGGGAGATAAGATGTTTTCTAACTGTAGTTTTGAAAGTGATGAATGTGTCTGCAGTTCTAGAGTTTTCAGGTAGAGTGTTCCAGATTTTAGGTCCTTTGAAATACATTGAATTTTTGTAAAGGTTTAGTCGAACACGGGGAATGTCATAGAGATGTTTGTGTCTGGTGTTATGCCTGTGGATCCTGTCACAACTATCAAGAAAGCATTTTAGGTCAAGGTTAATATTGGAATTTAAGGTCCTGTAGATATAGATTGCACAGTAGTAAGTGTGGATGTTCTGAACAGGGAGTAAGTTTAGATCTATGAAGAGTGGGGGGGGTGTGTTGCCTGGGATGGGATTTAGTGATTATTCTTACTGCGGCTTTTTGTTGGGTTATTATTGGCTTTAGGTGTGTTGCTGCAGTTGAACCCCAAGCACAGATAGCATAGGTGAGGTATGGATATATAAGTGAATGGTATGTATGAGAAGGGCAGTTTGCGGCACTTAGTGTCATATCTTGGAGAGGATCCCCACCGTTTTGGATACTTTTTTTGTTATGTGTTGGATATGGGTGTTGAAATTTAGGTTGTTGTCGAGGTATAGGCCAAGGAATTTGCCCTCATGTCTGGCAATTAGAGTGTTGTCGATCTTAATGTTAAGTTGCGCAGCACCTGCTCTGCTACCAAACATAATATAGTAGGTTTTGCCAGTGTTAAGTGTAAGTTTATTGGCTGTCATCCAAGTCGATATTTTGAGCAGCTCTTCGATAACAATGGTGTTGAGGGTGGCAAGATTAGGGTGGGAGATGACATAAGTTATGTCGTCAGCAAAGAGAATGGGTTTCAGGTGTTGGGATATGTTTGGAAGATCATTGATGTAAATGAGGAAGAGCAGGGGTCCAAGGACACTTCCCTGCAGAACTCCAGTATCAAGTGGCCGTATTGATGAGGCTGTGTCTTTAATGGTGACATACTGATACCTATTAGAAAGGTAGTGGCTAATGTGACGGGCTGGAGTTTTGAGACTCTCTGACCGCAGGTTCAATCCCGGCCAGGGTATGGTTTGGTTAGAAAGGTAGAATTTAAAATATGCAAGCGCATGGCCTCTTATACCATAGTGGTCATGTTTGTGGAGTAGGATGCCATGGTCTACCGTGTCAAACGCTTTTCTTAGGTCAATAAAAATTCCTAGCGGATATTCCTTATTTTCCAATGCTGTGTAAAGCAGGTCTGGCATTTTTATAATTGCATCATCAGTGCTTTTATTTTTCCTGAATCCAAATTGGCAGGGGTTGAGTATGTTTTGTGACGTTATAAATGAATATAGTCTCCTGTGCACGAGTTTCTCGAAGATTTTGGATAGCAATGGTAAGTTTGATATTGGCCTATAGTTGTTTATGTCTGTAGGGTCACCACCTTTATGTATTGGTGTAACCCTTTTTGTCCTGAGTAGTGTTGGGAAAGTGCTAGTTTCTAGTGACTTGTTAAAAAGTAATGTAATAGCATGCGAAAGGACATTGGCTGCTCGCTTGTACAATAATGGTGGGACGTGAGACATATTCCCCGAGTCATTTTTAAGTGACTTTATGATCGCGGTGACTTCCGTGGGCTCAGTTGGTACAAGGTAGAAGGAATTTGGGAAATTCCCATCTACGTAGTCCCCAGCACGGGCATTGGTACGTGGAATTTTACTGGCGAGATTAGATCCTATGTTTGAGAAGAAGTCGTTTATCTTGTTAGCTGTATCAGTGGGATGCAGTGGTGTTTCATGAGGTTTAGTTAGAACAATATTCTTTTTTTTTCAGTTTGTGGGTCCCCAGAATCTGGGAAAGTGTTTTCCAGGTCTTTTTTATATTTCCTCTTGTGTCAATGAATCTGCTGGAGTAGTACAGTTGTTTGGCTTTCTTTATTAATTTGGTGAGAACTGTTGAATATTGTTTAAGAATATCTTTGTGTATTAAGCCCTGTCTATATTGCTTTTCATATTGGTGTTTCTTATCAGTAGATTTCAGAATGCTGCTGGTTAGCCATGGGCAACCAAGCCGTTTGTTTGTGATCTGTTTCGTTTTTATTGGACAATGTTTGTTGTATAGTCTAAGTATTTTGTTAAGAAAAATGTCTGTCCAATCGTCAATACCATTGGCATTGGAGAATTCTGTAGGCCAGTCAACAGTCTCTAGGTCTGCTGTGAAATTCGTTATTGAGGCCTCGTCATGGAGTCTAAATGAAACTTTGTTGTATTCGAGTGGTGGCTTACTAATGTTTGTTAAGAGGAAGGTTGGGTAGTGGTCAGTAGTGCTGTCTGTGATTATCCCTGATTTAAGGGGGGCTAGTATATTGGTCCATATGTGGTCTATTATGGTTGCACTTGTCTCAGTGAGCCTGGTTGGTTTAGTTATTGTTGGTATGAGAAGTGTGTTGTTCATATTGTTGATGAAATCAGTTAGTCTGATGATGTGGTAGGCCAGGGTTGATATTGAAGTCTCCAGCTAAGAGAAGGTGGTGCTTGTTCATTTGTCTGTTATTAGTGACTTTAGATTCTCACTGAAGTTTGGGATGTTTGTGTGGGGTATCCGGTATATGGCACCGATTATTATAGGTGTCTTAAGGTTTTTACATTAAAATTAGCAAAAGTGTATTCCCCATATTCATCAGTAAAGCAATTAGTGCTAATACAAGATAGTTGGTTAGAGTAATAGATTGCAGTACCACCCCCAACTTGGTATGGTCTGCAGTTGTGGATTGCTGTGTATCCTGGTAGTGGGTAGATATCAATTGTGTCCTGCTTAAGCCAGGTCTCGGTAAGAATAATGCAGGAGAAGGGTGTTTTAGTGACTCAAGGAGTGCCAGGAGGTCATCATAGTGTTTGCTTAAGGACCTGATGATGTAGTTAAGAACTGATAGTCTTTGAGCAGTGTTCAGGATAGTGCTGGCTTGTGATGGCATCTAAAGGTAGTTGTTAGAAACGATTAAATTCAGTGAACAAGGTATGTCGATGGTAATAATATGGCTCTGGGCTACAGTGTAGCGCGTGATGTCATGACTCATTTTGACCCATACAAATTTTAGCACGCGAGTCGTATTCCAAACTAAGGTTGTATACCAAGCAAAAATTTTCGCATCCAAACAGGATGTACACCAAGTTGGACTTATTGCAAAGTGGACATATACTGAGGTACCACTGTATTATTATGAGTGCCAAAAGAAGATTTTTCTTTTTCACTTCACTGTCTTGTACTACCCTTGGCAAATTATGATAGTCGACACAAGTCTTCATATGGCTCTACAGTAAAAAAGTTATAAATCTAACTCATCATGATGTTGTAATTTCGAATTTTTTTACATTTTAAATTCTTCCATTTTTATGGTATTCTGCCTTCCAACTTGAGAATAAGAGTTACATAACTGTAGTTCTCTTTTCTTCATATACATGTACTGTATGGTATTCCCACAATTTTGTGGAGCATGCCAGGTTACAGCATCTATTTAGGAAGCACTGATACGTATGTTGATCCTGGTACAAAAACTGGTACAGGTATTGATAATTGTAGCAAAATAAGCTTGATTTTGTGATGAGTTGAAAGGTCAAGGTTATTATTGAGTTACATATCAGAAATTGTAGCATGGTCCTCTCATTTTAGGCATATGGGCATCTTGATGCTTCGATTGCAGTTAAAAGCTTCTATGATTATATTCTAACCTTATTTTGCTGTAGATTTTCATACATACTGAATGGTTTCTGTTGTATTATTCTGACCTACAGGGCTATTGCATTGTTTGAAATTCAGTTCATACACATATTTTGATGTCCATGAGATCACTAAGTCCTTGTTATAATTTCCTAGCAACTTTATTCATCAGTAAGCATTGTCTTTAATTTAAGCCTTTTGCTTGTGCAGCATTCATAATTTTGAAGCTAGGTTGTTTTAGGGCTGTGAAATGTCTTAAAGCTCAGTGGTCATTTGGTACTCAGTTGAGATTAAATGGAAATAACATTTAATATGAAGAGAGCTTCTTAAGCATAGTGTCAGATGCCATGATACAATTTTTCCTTGTTAACAAAAACAATACCTAAAGGCTACTCAAAGGATGCTTCTCAGGATCAATGCCCTTGCAGCCCAGTCTTGGACCAGGCTGCCTGATGGATCAAGGCCTGATCAGCCAGGCTGTTACTGCTGACCACACTCAGGAAGAAGCTAGTAAGGGAACACTCCTGGCCTGGGTTTGGTCAGCTAGACAGTGTTTTTTTTTTTTTTTACAAGTTGGCAGTCTCCCACCGAGGCAGGGTGACCCATAAAGAAAGAAAATCCCCAAAAAGAAAATACTTTCATCATCAGTCAACACTTTCACCTCACTCACACATAATCACTGTTTTTGCAGAGGTGCTCAGAACACAACAGTTTAGAAGCATATACGTATGAAGATACACCACCTTTTCGAGGATGACCCCTACCCCACCTTCCTTCCCCTACAGATTTAAGTGCTCTCCATGTCATTCTACTTTGACCCATTCTCTAAATGACCAAACCACCTCAACAACCCCTCTTCAGCCCTCTGACTAATACTTTTATTAACTCCACGCCTAATTTCCACACTCCTAATTTTCTGCATAATATTTACACCACACATTGCCCTTAGACAGGACATCTCCACTGCCTCCAACCGCCTCCTTGCTGCTGCATTCACAACCCAAGCTTCACACCCATATAAGAGTGTTGGTACTACTATACTTTCATACATTCCCTTCTTTGCCTCCATAGATAGCGTTTTTTGTCTCCACATATACCTCAACGCACAACTCACCTTTTTTCCCTCATCAATTCTATGATTAACCTCATCCTTCATAAATCCATCCGCCGACACGTCAACTCTCAAGTATCTGAAAACATTCACTTCTTCCATACTCCTCCTCCCCAATATGATATCCAATTTTTCCTTATGTAAATCATTTGATACCCTAATCACCTTGCTCTTTTCTATGCTCACTTTCAACTTTCTACCTTTACACACACACTCCCAAACTCATCCACTAACCTTTGCAATTTTTCTTTAGAATCTCCCATAAGATCTAAACTTACTCCCTGTTCAGAACATCCACACTTACTACTGTGCAATCTATATCTACAGGACTTTAAATTCCAATATTAACCTTGACCTAAAACGCTTTCTTGATAGTTGTGACAGGATCCACAGGCATAACACCAGACACAAACATCTCTATGACATTCCCTGTGTTCGACTAAACCTTTACAAAAATTCAATGTATTTCAAAGGACCTAAAATCTGGAACACCCTACCTGAAAACTCTAGAACTGCAGACACATTCATCACTTTCAAAACTACAGTTAGAAAACATCTTATCTCCCTGATACACCCCGACAACTAACTACATGATAACTGCCTGGTGGTTCACAATTACACTCACTCACCCACTGACTATAAACCCAGAAATACTAATCTTAAAATAATGAATCCTAACTAGTCATAAGTTTGCCTATGATACTCCAATATAGACACCTTGTATTGTGCCAAAACAAAAGCATTCACATTGCTAAACTCACAAATTATGATGTAGTCACTTAGCCTTAATACCATAATCTGTAAGGATTTAATGTTAAGATTTAATCTAAGTCTGCTCGAAATGCCTTGCCATGCTGTGTGTCCTAGTGGCCCCCTCTGTAATTAGTATTTTATAACATGTAAACCACACAATACCCAAAACCTGTAAACCCCACATTGTAACCCTTATAGAGAATAAACTTGAATTGAATAAGCACAGTATCATCAGCAAAAAGCAACTGTGTCAGTTCCCATTTTGTATTTGATTCTCCATAATTTAATCCCACCCCTCTCCCGAACACCCTAGCATTTACTTCTTTTACAAGCCCATCTATAAATATATTAACCATGGTGACATTACACATCCCTGTCTAAGACCTACTTTTACCGAGAAGTAGTCTCCCTCTCTTCTACACACCCTAACCTGAGCCTCACTATCCTCATAAAAACTCTTTGCAGCATTTAGTAACTTACCACCTATTCCACATACAATGGACCCTCGACCAACGATGGTATCGTCTAACATTAAATCCAACTAGCAATACATTTTAACGCAAAAATTTTGCCTCGACTAGCGCTAAAAAACTCGACCAACACGATTCGTTCCGTCTGAGATGCATCCACTTGTGGCCAGTGTTTACAAGCCAGCCAGCCACCGCGGTCCCATCTAAACATACAATCAGAACATTTTATATTATCACAGCATTTTTAGTGATTGCACCTGCAAAATAAGTCACCATGGGCCCCAAGAAAGCTTCTAGTGCCAACCCTACAGGAAAAAGGGTGAGAATTACTATGGATATGAAGAGAGAGATCATTGCTAAGTATGAAAGTGGAGTGCATGTCTCCGAGCTGGCCAGGTTGTACACAAAACCTTAATCAACCATCGCTACTCTTGTGGCCAAGAAAACGGCAATCAAGGAAGCTGTTCTTGCCAAAGGTGCAACTTTATTTTCGAAACTGAGATCGCAAGTGATAGAAGATGTTGAGAGACTGTTATTGGTGTGGATAAACTAAAAACAGATAGCCTTTTCATACGTGAAAAGGCTAGGAAGTTGCATGAGGATTTAATTAGAAAAATGCCAGCAACTAGTGGTGATGTGAGTGAATTTAAGGCCAGCAAAGGTTGGTTTGAGAGATTTAAGAATCGTAGTGGCATACATAGTGTGATAAGGCATGGTGAGGCTGCCAGTTTGGACCAAAAAGCAGCTGAAAAATATGTGCAGGAATTCAAGGAGTACATAGACATTGAAGAATTGAAACCTGAACAAGTGTTTAATTGTGGCACTGACAATGTTGTGAAACACTATAGGAATGTCATAAAGGAACGGGAGGTACAGGCCTCTATGGACAGATATGTTGTGCGACAGAGGTCCAGTGACTCTCAAGCTGGTCCTAGTGGCATTAAAAGAAGAAGGGAAATAACCCCGGAAAAGGACTTGCCACCTCAAGTCCTAATGGAAGGGGATTCCCCTTCTAAACACTAACACCATCCACAGTCTCCCCTCCTCCCATCCCATCAATCATCACGAGATCTTCAATAAAGGTAAGTGTCATGTAATTGTACATGTCTTCTTCAGTTTGTGTGTATTAAAATTAATATTTCATGTGGTAAAAATATTTTTTTCAATACTTTTGGGTGTCTTGCACTGATTAATTTGATTTCCATTATTTCTTATGGGGAAAATTAACTCGACTAACGATAATTTCGATTAATGATGAGCTCTCAGGAATGAATTAATATCGTTGGTCGAGGGTCCACTGTACTTGCAACATCTGCCACATTGCTCCCCTATCCAATCTATCATATGCCTTTTCTAAATCCATAAATGCAATAAAAACTTCCCTTCTTTAATCTAAATACTGTTCACATATATGCTTCAGTGTAAACACTTGATCTACACATCCCCTACCCACTCTGAAACCTCCTTGCTCATCCACAATCCTACATTCTGTCTTACCTCTAATTCTTTCAATTATAACCCTACTGTACGCTTTTCCTGGTATACTCAGTAAACTTATTCCTTTATAATTTTTACAATCTCTTTTGTCCCCCTTCCCATTATTCCCTTTATATAAAGGGACTATACATGCTCTCTGCCAATCCCTAGGTACCTTCCCCTCTTTCATACATTTATTAAACAAAAATACCAACCACTCCAACACTATATGCCCCCTGCTTTTAAAGTACAGTGGACCCCCGCATAGCGAACTTAATCCGTGCAAGAGGGCTGGCCGTTATGCGAAATGTTCGCTATGCGAATTAATTTTCCCCATAAGAAATAATGGAAATAAAATTAATCCGTGCAAGACACCCAAAAGTATGAAAAAAAATTTTTTTTACCACAAAAAAATGTTAATTTTAGTACACACAAACTGAAAAAGGCATGCACAATTACATGACACTTACTTTTATTGAAGATCTGGTGATGATTGATGGGATGGGAGGAGGGGAGAGAGAGTGTTAGTGTTTAGAAGGGGAATCCCCTTCCATTAGGACTTGAGGTAGCAAGTCCTTTTCTGGGGTTACTTCCCTTCTTCTTTTAATGCCACTAGGACCAGCTTCAGAGTCACTGGACTTCTTTCGCACAACATATCTGTCCATAGTGGCCTGTACCTCTCGTTCCTTTATGATTTGTCTAAAGTGGTTCACAACAGTGTCATTGTAACAGTCACCAGCACGGCTTGCAATAGCTGTGTGAGGGTGATTTTCATCAAAAAAGGTTTGCACTTCAAGCCATTTTGCACACATTTCCTTAATCTTTGAAGTAGGCAATTCCTTCAATTTCTCTCTCCCCTCCTTTGAACCAGTTTCCCCAGGTCTGGCCTCTTGCTCTTGAAGTTGATCTATCAGCTCATCAGTGGTTAGTTCTTCATTGTCCTCCTCCACCAACTCTTCCACATCCTCCCCACTAACCTCCAACCCCAAGGACTTCCCCAATTCCACAATTGATTCCTCAACTGGTATACTACTCCTCTCAGGGTTAGCCTCAAACCCTTCAAAATCCCTTTTGTCTACACATTCTGGCCACAGTTTCTTCCAAGCAGAGTTCAAGGTTCTCTTAGTCACTCCCTCCCAAGCCTTACCTATAAGGTTTACACAATTGAGGATATTAAAGTGATCCTTCCAAAACTCTTTTAGAGTCAATCGAGTGTCTGTGGTCACTTCAAAGCACTTTTGAAACAGAGCTTTTGTGTACAGTTTCTTGAAGTTGGAAATGACCTGCTGGTCCATGGGCTGCAGGAGAGGAGTGGTATTAGGAGGCAAAAACTTCACCTTAATGAAGCTCATGTCCCCATAAAGTCGCTCTGCCACGTCTGTAGGATGACCAGGGGCATTGTCTAACACCAGGAGGCACTTAAGGTCTAATTTCTTTTCAGTTAGGTAATCTTTCACATTGGGGGCAAATGCATGGTGTAACCAGTTATAGAAAAATTCCCTAGTGACCCATGCCTTACTGTTTGCCCTCCACAGCACACACAAATTATCCTTGAGGACATTCTTTTGCCTGAACGCTCTGGGAGTTTCAGAGTGATACACTAATAAAGGCTTAACTTTGCAATCACCACTAGCATTGGCACACATCAACAAAGTAAGCCTGTCTTTCATAGGCTTATGTCCTGGGAGTGCCTTTTCCTCCTGAGTAATGTAGGTCCTGCTTGGCATTTTCTTCCAGAACAGGCCTGTTTCATCACAATTAAACACTTGTTCAGGTTCCAGTCCTTCAGTTTCTATGTACTCCTTGAATTCATGCACATATTTTTCAGCCGCTTTGTGGTCCGAACTGGCAGCCTCACCATGCCGTATCACACTATGGATGCCACTACGCTTCTTAAATCTCTCAAACCAACCTTTGCTGGCCTTAAATTCACTCACATCATCACTAGTTGCAGGCATTTTTTTAATTAAATCGTCATGCAACTTCCTAGCCTTTTCACATATGATCGCTTGAGAGACGCTATCTCCTGCTAGCTGTTTTTCATTTATCCACACCAATAAGAGTCTCTCAACATCTTCCATCACTTGCGATCTTTGTTTCGAAAACACAGTTAAACCTTTGGCAACAACAGCTTCCTTGATTGCCGTTTTCTTGCCCACAATAGAAGAGATGGTTGATTTTGGTTTCTTGTACAACCTGACCAGGTCGGTGATACGTACTCCACTTTCATACTTATCAATGATCTCTTTCTTCATTTCAATGGGTATTCTTACCCTTTGAGGTGTAGGGTTGGCACTAGAAGCTTTCTTGGGGCCCATGGTCACTTATTTTCCAGAAACAGCACCGAAAACACTGTAATAATACGAAATATTCCGAGTGTATGCTTGAATGTTACCGCGGAGGCTGGCTGGTAAACAATGGGACGGGCGGCACATGTGAGGCTGGCTGAGGGCGCACATTGGACGCGTCTCGGACGAAGGCCGCTGAGCGGGTTTTTGTCCACTATGCGGGGCAAAATTTTAGCGAACAAAGCGTCCGCTATGCGGATTGTTCGCTATGCAAGGCGTTCGCTATGCGGGGGTCCACTGTATAAGAAGTAGGAAGACGCACCTGAAATCTTGCATGTTCATGAGACAGAAAAAAGGACATCAGCAATCCTACCATCATGTAAAACAATTACAGGCTTTCGTTTTACACTCGCTTGGCAGGACGGTAGTACCTCCCTGGGCGGCTGCTGTCTACCAACCTATTACCTAAAAAATTTTTTTCTTATTTTCATTAAAATTTCTTGACAGTGCCTCTCCCACTCTTTCATCTGCTCTCCTTTTGCAATCTCTCACCACTCTCTTTACCTTTCTTTTACTCTCCATATACAGTGGACCCCCGCATAACGATCACCTCTGAATGCGACCAATTATGTAAGTGTATTTATGTAAGTGCATTTGTACGTGTATGTTTGGGGGTCTGAAATGGACTAATCTACTTCACAATATTCCTTATGGGAACAAATTCGGTCAGTACTGGCACCTGAACTTACTTCTGGAGTGAAAAAATATCGTTAACCGGGGGTCCACTGTACTCTACTCTTCTTATAACACTTCTGCTTTGTAAAAACCTCTCATAAGCTAACTTTTTCTCTTTTATCACACTTTTTACTTCATTCCACCAATCACTCCTCTCTCCTCCTGCACCCACCCTCCTATAACCACAAACTTCTGCCCCACATTCTAATACAGCATTTTTAAAACTATTCCAACCCTCTTCAACCCCCCACTTCTCATACTTGCACCAACCCACCTTTCTGCCAATAGTTGCTTATATCTCGCCCGAACTTCCTCCTCCCTTAGTTTATACACTTTCACCTCCCTCTTGCTTGTTGTTGCCATTTTCCTCTTTTCCCATCTACCTCTTACTCTAACTGTAGCTACAACTAAATAATGATCTGATATATCAGTTGCCCCTCTATAAACGTGTACATCCTGGAGCCTACCCATCAACTATTTATCCACCAATACATAATCTAACAAACTACTTTCATTACATGCTATATCATACCTTGTATATTTCTTTATCCTCCTTCATAAAATATGTATTACTTATTACCAAACCTCTTTCTACACATAACTCAATTAAAGGCTCCCCATTTTCATTTACCCCTGGCACCCCAAATTTACCTACTACTCCCTCCACAACATTTATTCCTATTTTAGCATTGAAATCCCCAACCACCATTGCTCTCACACTTGGTTCAAAACTCCCCATGCATTCACTCAACATTTCCCAAAATCTCTCTCTCTCTCCTCTACACTTCTCTCTTCTCCAAGTGCTTATATGCTTACTATAACCCACTTTTCACATCCAACCTTTATTTTACTCCACATAATCCTTGAATTAATACATTTATAGTCCCTCTTTTCCTGCCATAACTTATTCTTCAACATTATTGCTACTCCTCCTTTAGCTCTAATTCTATTTGAAACCCCTGACCTAATCCCATTTATTCCTCTCCACTGAAACTCTCACACCTCCTTCAGCTTTGTTTTACTTAAAGCCAGGACATCCAGCTTCTCATTCATAACATCCACAATTATCTCTTTCTTTTCATTTGCACAACATCCACGCACATTCAGACTTCCCACTTAGACAATTTTCTTCTTCTTATTCTTTTTAGTAATTATTACAGGAAAAGGGGTTACAGAAAAAGGGTGTGACCTAAGTGTAAGTAGAAGTAGCAAGACGTACCTGTAATCTTGCATATTTATGAGACAGACAAAAGACACCAGCAATCCTACCATCATGTAAAACAATTACAGGCTTTCGTTTCACACTCACTTGGCAGGACAGTAGTACCCCCCTGGGTGGTTGCTGTCTACCAACTTACTAAAAAAAAAAAAGCCTACATTGCATATAAAGCCAGAAGATTACATTGTCGAAAGTACATTACAGTACAATGGGGCAGCACGTAAAGAGGCAATGATCAATGGGGTTTTCCTGTGTGTACAGGTACAACACCGTTTTTCAGGAATGGATGGTCCATATGCATAAAACTGCGAGAGGACACTCGGTAAAAAAAAAAAACTTATTAATAAACTTTCTTAAGCAAGGCTTCAGGGAAGCATATATTTGAAGCAGTTACTAATCATTGCCCCATGGCCTGATGGCAAAAGCTCTCTGGTTGTCCGTGTTTACATATCAGTAATAATGGTTACCTGAGTGTTAGTTGACTGGTGTGGGTCACATTCTGGGACAAAATTGACCTGATTTGCCCAAAATGACCTGCATTGCAAGCAGCTTTCTATATAGTAGTACATATGTCATTAATGTCAGCTAGGCCTGTATACCTTGTACATGTAGTAAATATAGATACATATTGCATTATTATTGCTGCCATAGAAAATAGGACTTTCCTTACAGAGAAAATGGGCATAGCTAATGCAACATTAGGGGCTCTGCTGGGAAGATGTACTTCTCACCACTTGTGGCTTTCAACTATGTATTAAATCTCTCATTCTTTACCAGTCTTCATCAAATGAATGTGAGTTCTCTATACATGTACAGAGTGATCATAAAATGTGAATGTAGTTGGTTAAAAACTAACAGAGAAAAACTAACGTTAATAATCCATCCGTAACTACAACATAAATATGAGGTAAGATAAGATTTCTTTGGATTTTTAACCTGGAGGGTTAGCCACTAAGGATAACCCAAGAAAGTTAGTATGTCATCGAGGCCTGTCTGTCTTATTTTCATTGGGGTCCTTCAATCTTGTCTCTTACGATGTGATGCACACCAGTTGACTAACACCCAGGTACGTACTACTGGGTGAACAGGGACAGCAGGTGTAAGGAAATGCCCAACATTTCCACCTGTGCCTGTGAGGTAAGGGCATTCCAATCAAACAAATGTGGGCTCTCTTTACATCACAAAATGAAGATACACTCAGTATGAACATATTGGGTAAAGGGTGGTGTATAATTAGCAGGTCAGAAGTGTATTACAGTGTATTAATATTATTACATGACCTCTTGTGATCTGGCAGAATTGATATTCTAGCAAGACCTAGGAACCAGGAATGCCAGAGAATTGGCTTTGTACCTGTATAATTAACACATTTTCATTTTCTGCTGTTTACAATTAATTTTTCTTTATTTGTAAATAACTTGTATGATGTGAAAAAGAATTGCATAATAATTTCACATCATTTCCATAATAGAGTGCTGATGGCTGATTGGTCACTGCATATAAATGTTTTTAAAAAATTTGTTTAGGAGTTTTGTATATTTTTTTTGAATGTTGACAATACTGTATGTATATTTGCAGCAAAGGATTTCCCTGTTGTGTAATACAGCAATAAATTATGTAGTATTTTAATGTAATTTCATAACTAAAGTATATTGAAGGCTATAATTTCATGCAATGAGCAACGAGTTGTTGTGACTCGCAGTTTGCACGTGTATTTGCATTTTAACCCTTTGACTGTCGCGGCCGTATATATACGTCTTACGAGGTACCGTGTTTGACGTATATATACAGTGGACCCCCGCATAACGATATTAATCCGTTCATGAGAGCTCATTGTTATGCGAAATTATCGTTATGCGAATGAATTTTCCCCATAAGAAATAATGGATATCAAATTAATCCGTGCAAGACACCCAAAAGTATGGAAAAAAAAAATTTACCACATGAAATACTATACATTTTCCTACACACAAAGAGAAGGATACATGCACAATAGTAGAGTAGTACATGCACAGTATATATTGTGCATGTACTACTCTACTAAATGAAGAATAAATGACACTTACCTTTATTAAGATGCAGCAATGACTGATGAGACACTGTGTCCTGGGAGTGCCTTTTCCTCCTGAGTACTGTAGGTCCTGTTTGGCATTTTCTTCCAGAACAGGCCTTATCACACTGTGTATGCCACTACGATTCTTAAATCTCTCAAACCAACCTTTGCAGGCTTTAAATTCACCAATATGAGCACTAGTTCCAGGCGTTTTTTCCTGTTCACCTGGGTGTTAGTCGACTGGTGTGGATTGCATCCTGGGAGACAAGATTAAGGACCCCAATGGAAATAAGTTAGACAGTCTTCGATGACACTTTTTTGGGTTATCCTGGGTGGCTAACCCTCTGGGGTTAATTGTTTCTTGGTATTCTCAATAAGCCACACCAACAACGGTGCTACAGCAGCAGCAGCAGCTGACAGTGCTACAGCAGCAGCAGCAGCTGACAGTGCTACAGCAGCAGCAGCAGACGATGCTACAGCAGCAGCAGACGGTACTACAGCAGCAGCAGGAGCAGACGGTACTACAGCAGCAGCAGCAGCAGCAGACGGTACTACAGCAGCAGCAGACGGTACTACAGCAGCAGCAGCTGATGGTGGTACAGCAGCAGCAGCAGCTGACAGTGCTACAGCAGCACCAGCAGCTGACAGTGCTACAGCAGCAGCAGACGGTACTACAGCAGCAGCAGACGGTACTACAGCAGCAGCAGACGGTACTACAGCAGCAGCAGCAGCTGACGGTGGTACAGCAGCAGCAGCAGCTGACAGTGCTACAGCAGCACCAGCAGCTGACAGTGCTACAGCAGCAGCAGCAGCTGACAGTGCTACAGCAGCAGCAGACGGTACTACAGCAGCAGCAGCTGACGGTGGTACAGCAGCAGCAGCAGCTGACGGTGCTACAGCAGCAGCAGCAGCTGACAGTGCTACAGCAGCAGCAGCAGCTGACAGTGCTACAGCAGCAGCAGACAATGCTACAGCAGCAGCAGCAGCAGACGGTACTACAGCAGCAGCAGCAGCTGACGGTGGTACAGCAGCAGCAGCAGCTGATGGTGGTACAGCAGCAGCAGCAGCTGACGGTGCTACAGCAGCAGCAGCTGACAGTGCTACAGCAGCAGCAGCATCAGCAGTTGACCATGGTACCACAGTATTTCGATAATATTTCTCACCCTTTTTACCACAGGGTTGGCACTAGAAGCTTTCTTGGGGCCCATGGTCACTTATTTTGCAGATAAAATCACCAAAAACACTGTAATAATACGAAATGTTACGATTGTATGCTTGGATGTTACCGCGGAGGCTGGCTTGTAAACAATGCCACCGGCGGAACATGTGAGGCTGGCTCAGGCCGCACATTAGACGCGTCTCGGACGAACAGCGTTGAGCGGGTTTTTTAGCGGTATGCGAGGCAAAATCTTAGAGATAAAATGTATCGGTATGTGGATTTAACGTTACGTAAGGCCAACGGTATGCGGGGGTCCACTGTACTCATAAATTCTAGCGGCTTCAAATCAAGCAGGAGAAAGCTGGTAGGCCCACATGTGAGAGAATGGGTCTGTGTGGTCAGTGTGCACCATATAAAAAAAATCCTGGAGCACGCAGTGCATAATGAGAAAAAAAAAACTCCGACCGTTTTTTTAATTAAAATGCCGACTTTGTGGTCTATTTTCGTATAGTATTTATGGTTGTATTCTCGTTTTCTTGGTCTCATTTGATAGATTGGAAAACATATTATAGAAATAGAGGTGATTTTGATTGATTTTGCTATAAAAAGAACCTAGAAATTGAGCTTAAATTAGGGGAAATGTTTGATTTTTGCCAATGTTCAAAAGTAAACAAATGATGCCATTGTCCAATAAATGTCCAACTAGCCATTCTAATATGTAGTCATGAATGGGTTGATGTTATTTATACAATTATTACAGCATTGCAGTAGTCTGCATGACAGTAAATCTTCTATTTTTTGTTTGAATAAAACTTCAAAATAGAAAGCAAGAGTAATATCAGAGGGGCCTGGAGACATGACTGATGAGCAAAGAAAATGTTATTTTAGAGCCAGGAATGTCTGCATTGTTCATTTTGGAATTTATTTTGAAATTGTCATATTTTTTAGTTTTCGTGAAATTGGCCAAATTGCAAATTTCTGACCACATTATTAGGTAGTTGAAATCGGTAAATGGGCAGTTTCTTGTACTCAATTGATAGAAAAAATGGAGTTCTAAGGAAATAGCTATTAGTTTGGGCGACTGGAACAATGGAATTAGCCGAAAATAGGGCGAAATCGCCGATTTGTAAACAGCGCCGAGGTCGCTAACTTTGCGAGAGCATAATTCCGTCAGTTTTCCATCAAATTTCGTTTTTTTTGGTGTCATTACAATCGGGAAAAGATTCTCTATCATTTCATAAGAAAAAATAATTTTTTTTTTTTTTAAATTTTGCGACACCAGGAGACACCTCAGGATTGGGGGTTGCGACAGTCAAAGGGTTAACTTAGTTCAACAGTTTTATATTGTTGTGGTGTGTTTTCAGGATTTGTATTTTTAAATGATTTCCTTGTGATGTGGTAGAAAAAATTGTATACCCAGCAGTTTTGTGTCATTTCCATATTGATAATGGTGGCTGTTGGAGTACAAATTGTAAGTATGTGCACACATTTCCAAATGTTTTTGGCATGAGTTCCTTCTCTTCCATTTTTAGTGCATATGCTATGTATGTACTCCGCAAGATTATTTTTTTGGTTGATTTCAATGTGACATGTTTTGAAGAGTACTGTGTATCACATCTCTGAGTGTATGTCAAATTTCTGGGTGTGTTGAGTCTCAGTGAATATTATGGTTGAGTGTATATTATGTTTCTGGGTGCATGCCCTCTGGTCTGGTTTATATCATGCGGTGTTGAGTGTATACCCTATAGTTGGGTGTACATATTTTATATACTGATGAGTTATGTATGTCGTCATGTGGCAGGGGTGTATACCATGTATTACCCACTTGCGCTCCCCCCCCCCTCACAGGGCGCTACACATCACTTTGGCTAAGCCCCGTCCTCTGTCGCCAGCAAGATTGTGCGTACCGCAGTGGAATACACACTCAACAACATCATGATGGATCAGGTGAGTGAAAGTAAGAAAGACTGAAGGAAAGAGTCTTAATAAAGAGTGAGCAAGACTGGGAGAGCGAGAGACTGATTGACAGTAGACATCTGGGGGAGTAAGAGACTACGAACTCTGATTAATTAAAATGGTGATTTTTTTTTTACACAATCCTAATACAGTATTACACTGGTCTGTTTGCTGGTGCTTGCTGAGGCATAAAATAAAGAGTGAGGGATACATTGAGTTTTAAATTAGATAAACTGTGCTGTTTCTCAAAGTCATCATGTTAGTACAGATCCTTTCAAACTTATGATGCTGATATTTCTAAATTAACTCCATGGGGAAGTGAAGACTCCTCCTTCCATAAGCCATGCATGTCATAAGAGGTGACTAAAATGCCAAGAACAAGGGGCTAGTAACCCCTTCTATATAAATTACTAAATATAAAAAGAAGAAAAAACTTTCTGAGAACATTTCTTATTTTTAGGGTCACCCTGCCTCGGTATGCGACGACCAGTGTACATGTATATATTAAAAAAAATTCTAAATCATTCAGAATTGTAATATTTTACCTGGTCTGTATACTAGTGCTTAATGAGGGATATAACAACAAATTATGAGATATAATAATAGGTTATAGCAGGTTGTTTAGTTTGTGAGGAATTTTTATGTACTGTATATATTAGCTTGTGTGTGTGTGTGTGTTTTAAGTATTTGTGTTGTGTATGTATGTATGTATATATGTAGTTTATATTTGTGTGCATGGGACCATACAGGAGTCTCCAGGATGCAGGATGCCTCAATGAGTAGTTTATTGACTACTTCCTCTGACTGTGCCTTGGCCTCTCCTTTCATGCTGCTTCCTTCTTATGTAGTTCTTGTTATCCTCAAAATTATCATTATTATGTGAGTGTTGCTAAACCTCAGGTCAAACAGTCTGTTTTGGTTTACATTTTCATTTCCTCAGTGTGGAGGTGTTATGATTCATTTATTCTTGTTTATACAACAACGACTTTTCTCTTACATATGCTTACACTTAAATTTATGCAAAACTGCTTGTCCATTATTCAGATTTTATTGACATTTAACTAAATTTTATAATAGAACTGCCATTTTCAGGTCAAGTAGTCTGTTAATGCACAGTAGTAAAAAAATTAGGAAGCTTTTGGTTGATATTATTTTTATGATTAGGGGATGTAATCTCATGTTTTTACGATATGAGTATATGTCTAGGTTTCTGGCTCTGGTCAGTGTTTTTCTTTTGTTTTAATTGCATTTACATTGAAGAATCATTGATTGCCTTACACAGTGGGGTTTGTCTAATGATGTTAATTAAATAAAAAATGGTTAAGAGGTTGCTAGAGAAAGATTGTGGGTTCATGTGTGTGGTGTTGAAGTGGTTCATTATTAACTTATACATGTTGAGAGGTTAATTGTTGCCTGTTTTGAGGAAAGGGCATTTATCCATAGAGCCTCAAGTTCAGGAAAGTAGAAGTTATGTAGCAGTACTTACTTATATGATGAATCTAGAATGCTTTCAACAAACATTGAAGTTGATAAATTAGACAAGCGTTTGCGGCATCTAGGTATCCATTTTGTATATGTACATATATGGAAGACTGTAGAAGTGGAGGTAATCAGTCCCTCAGTCTAGGAGTAGGGACTGATTACTTCATCATCTACAGTTTTCCTTTTGTCTACAAAATAATGATACCCAAATGTTGCATATGTTTCTGATTCATCTGCTTGATTGTAGATATGTCAGTCTTATATTGAATGTAATATTGTATGATATAGTACATCCATAGCTTCTGATATACTGTACATGGAATCAATAATTACATTTTATGAACATACACATCAAGTGAACCTGATACACAGTATTCATATTCAATTTGACAATTTGTTTGACCATCTGGAATGGATAGGATGCCAGTGTGCTGGTGCTAGAGAGTTCCTGTTCCTGTCAGTTATTGGTAGGAGGAAGCTGTAGTGGGGGAGGTAAGGAGGGAGGGGTGACTACCAGAACTTGCCTCTGCTGCCAGTGAGTGGGCAGACATTGTGAGGGATCAGTTGTTAGTGACACTTGAGAGAGACAGAGAATTACTTGTTTGTGATTACCTACTAGTAGTTATGGGTGCAAAGCTACACATGTGCTGCCCCATCTTAAGTGTTGAATTTATAAATTTTGTAAAGTTTCTTAGGGTCGTAGCATTTACACATTACTTTCTCTTGGATTTCATTCCACTATCTCTCACTGTTTGTGTAGTATTATTGGTGTCTCATCTGGTACTGTTAGCATTTACATAATCCAGTAATTCTTTTTGTAATATATAAAACAATCTTGCAGTAATGTGATGGATTTCTTCAAGTTTTGTTTTTTTATCCATGTGACATAATTTTTCTAAATAGAAAACACACACACACATTTAGTTTTCATTTTTTGCATATAATGTGTGGCTTAAGTTTGTAATTTTCTGTTCATCCTGCAGTCTTTTAAAATGAATTTTTTTTTTAAATTACTCAATGAAATTTTTACCACACCACAAGCTTGTCAACTTGCTTCTGCACCCAGTGTATTAAATGCAAATCAATGCAGCCAAATATATAAATAAATATTTTTGGTAGAGTAGTTTACACTACACCCTGTAGACATAATGGGATTAAACATTTCAGGAGAAAATTTGGTAATTGTTGTGTTAAAAATAGCTCATGTAAAGTAATGTTTAAGGCTAGTAATCCTACCAGTCCATTTCACTTAAACTGTAACCTGTTTTTCTGCTATTCATATTTCTGTGTTATTCTGTGTAAATACTGGTAGTTATACACTAAAAAATACAGAATCTTGTTTAAGATCTGTAGAATTCCTGGGATACAGTGACAGGGTGTCTTTTGTAAGCTGGTAATCAAATGCTCTCTAGTTTGAATCTTCATTGAGATTCCAGAGAATATTCTTAATTTTCTTTAAAATTACCTGGTAGTTTCCTTACCATAATTGAATCCTCATTAGTAGAAACAAAGAGTCTCCCAAATATCCTGCAAAAATTTATTGTTAATGGATAGAAATTGTGGAGACATCCCAGAAAGGGCTGGAAGGAAGGTGTGAAGGTTTTCAGTGATATGAGCTTGGGCATCCCACAGAATTGTGTAAGCATCTGAGATTAGAGTGAGTAGACTTTTTTTTGGGGATTGAGTGTGCTGTTCATTGATATTAGGAATTTGAATACAGAGGGTTTGTTGTCATTCAAAGTGATAATTAAAAGTTTTGATTGGTGTTTTTTTCTGTAAATCAGTAATTAGTTTGAGAACATTGATGGTTATTGATCCTTGGGCATTGATCCTTCAAATGGAATATTGATAGTCCTCAGGACTGGTGTCTTAGGTGGGAGTTGGACAATTTGGAAAATAATACTTTATAACTAACCCTGTACAGTAACTCCTTGAGAGTTAGCCATATTTGATATGGGTAAAAATTAGTTGTGAAGATCTCCATTATGTACATTATGAGCCTGTGTCCTCATAAATAAATCAGATTAGCTAATCTTATTTTCTGACCGTTGTACATGACTGTTTTAATTGCAACATTTGGGTGATGACATCCATGCTTGTGATACTACAAAGTGATGCATTTTTCACTTGATGGTATCGAAGACATCATTCAAATTTATGAAGGTGGACAAATAAATTCTAATATCAATGGTTTATTCTTCAATACTTTTTTTTTTTTTACATTAGTGGCTATCTCCCACTTAGGCAGAGTGACCCAAAGAAGGAAATGCATTCACCAACATTCATTCAGTTGCTGTCTTGCCAGAGGTGTGCTGACATTACAATTCAGATTACCATCTGACTGCATCATCCCCACCTACTTACTGTATGCCAATCTTATCCTTAAGTACCTTTCATTCTTACATGTCTTGAACAAATGCAGCAACCACTCCATCACTATAGAGGAAACCCTCAATATAATGGACAAATTGGGGGATTGTCCAAGTGTCCTTTAAATCAGAATAATGTTAAAAAAATAGCAGAGAAAAAAGCACCAAAGTACTGTACACCTAATATACTACTGTAACCATGATCTACAGATTTTTATTTTTTATTATTAGCACATCGGCTGTTTCCCACTAAGGCAGGGTGGCCCGAAAAAGAAAGTTTTTCATCATTCACTCCATCACTGTCTTGCCAGATGCGTGCTTACATTACAGTTATATAACTGCAACATTAACACCTCTCCAGAGTGCAGACACTGTACTTCCCAGGACTCAAGTCTGGCCTGCTGATTTCCCTGAATCCCTTCATAAATGTTAGCCTGCTCACACTCCAACAGCATGTCAAGTCCTAAAAACCATTCGTCTCCATTTACCCCTATCAAATACGCTCACGCATGCTTGCTGGAAGTCCAAGCCCCTTGCACACAAAACCTCTTTTACCCCCTCCCTCCAACTTTTCCTAGGCTGACCCCCTACCCCACCTTCCCTCCACTACAGATTTATACACTCTCGAAGTCATTCTATTTTGTTTCATTCTCTCTACATGTCTGTACCACCTTAATAACCCTTCCCCAGCCCTCTGGATAATAGTTTTAGTAATCCCGTGCCTCCTGCTAATTTCCAGATTACGAATTCTCTGCATTATATTCGCACCACACATTGCCCTTAGACATGACATCTCCACTGCCTCCAGCCTTCTCCTTGTTGCAACATTCACCACCCATGCTTCACATCCATATAAGAGTGTTGGTATAACTGTACTCTCATACATTCCCCTCTTTGCTTCCACGGACAAAGTTCTTTTCTCCACAGACTCCTAAGTGCACCACTCACCCTTTTTCTCTCATCACTTCTATGATTCACCTCATTCTTCATAGACCCATCTGTTGATACGTCCACTCCCAGATATCCGAATATGTTCACCTCCTCCATATCTACAGATATACTGCAATAAATATTGAAAATTAAAAAGTTAAAAGTACAATTTTGCCAGTAGATTTTGCCCATAATATTAAAAGTGTTGTATCAGTGTCTTAATTCTATCTGTCCTAGCTGCTTTTTCTCCTTGCATTTTATCCACTTCCTTTTACACTTTTCCTCACATCCACCATAGGCCCCTCTTATAGGATATCCTTCCTACCCAGTTGCACTTGCTCATCACCCATTTTGCATCTTTTTTTTTTCTTCGCCAATCATTCCTCAACCCACCCACACCCACCTCCTTATACACAAACTTTTGCTGTACACTCTTGCACTACATCTTAAATTTTCCCCATACCTCTTGAACCTCCTCACTTCCTGTACTCTCTCTAGCCCACCTTTCTCCCAGTAGTTGCCTTTATCTTTCTCCCACTTTAGTTCATTCACTGTCACTTCTCTCTTGATTACTGATGTCATTCTCCTTGCATTCTTTCAAATATTTTTTTAACACATTGGCCAGGTGTTGTAGTTTGTGCAGTACTAGGAGTTAACATTTAAAGAAAAGCTCATTGTGAAGATTACATTGTTTTATTACATGTGTAGTAAGGAAGGCTAGTATAGTACAGTGTTTCATAAGGTGTAGCACAGTTGGTATACTTTCAAGCTGACAGATTGTATTTCCTTACTGTTGGTTTATTGAGTGTAGTACAGTACATTTGATAAGGAAAGTGAGTCTCCTAGTATTCACTAAATAAGCAAAGTATTTTGTTGGTCATCAAAGTTAAGGTGAACTTTCATATAATGGACATTCTAAAGTCAAAAGAATGTGAAGCAAATTTACTGAATTTTTTCTTTAAATTGAAGGGTCTTAATTTTTTTTGTAGTACATACTATATACAAGAAAGAATCCTTCATCATGCTATACAGTCGACATGTGAGTATACTCTAAAGTTGTTCCTTGTTTTGTAATGCAAATAGTAATTGAATATTTTTTAGCTGATTTTTCAATTTTTTTTGTGTACATTGTTTTTTTAAGCAAAATATGCCAACTTAGCTTATTCAATGAGCATTATTTTGCCAAACAAATCATTATACACTATTGATATTTAATATTACAAACTAAAATAAGGCTGACCTTAGATAAGTCAGCCTGATTTTAGGCTGACCTGTCAAAAAGCTATATCTTATTACTGTATGCTAATTTTAGGAAGACTAGATTAAGTTTATAAATTAGTTTTGGTGAAAATTTTTCATATAATTTATCCACCTCAGAGTTTCACTTTTAGTCAGCCATCTTCCTTCATCTTTTACAAATGACAAAACTACTTCAACAGCTCATCTGCTCCATCAGTCCATTTCAATTTCTTTACTCATAATTCTTTATATAATATTAGTACCACATGATATCTTCAACATAATATCTTCACTGTCTCCAGCGTTGCCTTCACTACAACATTAAAGACCATGTCACACACCCCTAAAAAATTTTTATAATATGAAGTTAATTCGATTTAAAACCTTTTTTTTTTTTTTTTTTAGATAACCAGCAAAGTATATTGCTAAAAAGTTCACAAAAAATTTGAAACATTTCTGAAAAAAATATTTTATCAACTTTGTTTTCTTGCAGATGTCAAGTCACCAACAGTTACGCGTCCTCGTGGAACAACTGCAGCGAGAAGCTAATATAGACCGCATGAAAACCTCGGAAGCAATCAACCATCTCAAGGTATAGTGTCCACTGGATTAGGTTTTCTAAATCAGTCTCATGGATACAGATACCAATGCTGAAGTTGGGAGGTGCATGCAGGATATACAGATTGGTGTCTCATTCATCTTTGGTAGTATTTAGCCACTACACAAATTTTGAGAGGAATATCTTTGCACATAAGTTTTAAAAGGAAACATTTAGCATTTATAATTGATATATCATACACTAAAATTAAGGCAAAGGGAATAGCAGAGAACCTTTAACTACTTGTCCATTTAATCACCTGAATGTTTATCCCTATACAGTACTGTATTTATTGTATTGTTTACTTGTTTCATGCATTGCTGTCATAATCCAACCTCATTTAAAGAGTGAAAGTCACAGTACTGTGGCTGAAATAATTCATAAACTTTGAATTGGAGAGGACACTGGACCATGTTTCAGTTTGTCCTGAACCATTTGAGTAGTGATCCTGGCAATGGTTCTGGATGGATCTAAATGTTGCCCACTTTCGTCTCCAGTTTGCAAGTTTTCTTGGATTATTCCTTTGGAAATTATCAAGCAGTCAGCTGAGTATTGGATAGTTAGGGTTGTCTTCCAGGGAAAAAGGAGTCTGCTTGGTTTCCTTGCAGTTTAACTTATCTTAAATCTATTATTTAAAAATTTGCACATAATATTTAGCACAGAAGACCTTGAGCATTTATTTCCTCAGTAGGAGTGCGTTGTGTTAAAAAATACCAGGAATGGGTTAAGAAAGTGTGTGTATGGGTGTGCTTGTGGGGTGTGCAAGTACTTGCCTATGCATGTCTGTAGTGCATGCTTACTTGCCTTATAAGAGCGTCGGTATTATATTGGAACAAAAAGTTTTTTTTACTGTAGATTTAGTATAGTTTTTACTCCCTAGAGGAACCATGATACCTAATGCAGTCTACAAAAAAATCCCCAAGCTGCCTTTCTTGGAAAAAAAAGAAAAAAAATAATCATCAGCTTTACAACCAAACAATACTGGAATTGGTTCCAAATTTGTACATTGAAATAACCCCTTACGAGTCAAAAGGTTTGTTACACGGTGGAAAATATCCCAGTGAAGAGCACGGGAGCAATAAGTATGCTGTACTAAGGGATAATTTGAGCATAAAGGGTCCAAGGATTTACAAAATCTTTAAATGTAGAGGAGGACTTTCCAACAGACCCATCTTCAAGAGGAAAGTTGACAAGTTCCTCTAAATCATTTAATTGACCCCTCTAGCCTACAGCATTGTCACCCATCCTTCAGAATGTAGGCACTGTATTTCCCACCAACTAACCAGTTTCCTTAAACCCCTTCAAAAATGTTACCTTGCTTGCACTTCATACATACATACATTTTTACTGGATAACTGAAGATATGCAAATGTTTTATGCTTGTGAATATGTATGTATTTTGCAATGTGCATTTGTTTGGATAATGTTTAGGTAATACCGTACAGGACATTGTTAGCATTGTTTTGTGCCTTTGTATATGTTTACTTTTTTTTTTTTGTGAGAGTATATGTACAGGCATACATTAGGTATACCTGTGTGTACCTGCATGTATTTATATGACACATAAACATTTGTGCATATACTTTAGTCATGCATGCTAGCAATTGAGGAAATATTGTGCCTGATGTTCAAAAGGGTGGCTGTGCAGAAATTAGTTTAGGAAATACAATGTGTGTGTTTACCAACAAAGCACAAGAGTATTTTGTAATGTACAAAATACTAGACTATATGGACTGTGTATAAGATGAGGTAAGTGATGGTAATTTAAATACTTTCCTGCACAGCGACATTAAAACAATTGGCAGCATAACGAAACACATAAATGTGATTAACTTTGGTTACATAGAAGATATCTGGAGAGATGATCTTGGTTATGTGTGAGCACCGCGCTGATGCCCCTGTGATTATTGCGACAGAGGTACATCTCGGAACACGAGGCAGAGGACTACCTTCTGGTCGGCTTCACCTCTCAGAAGGCCAACCCATTCCGTGAGAAGAGCTCCTGCACCGTCCTGTAATGTGTAAGCACCTAGACTTGCTACCCAAAACTCACCCATCTTTATACATAATATATAAGATATTTTTTTCTTTTTATGGCATGATTTATTATAAAGGCCAATACAGAATGGATATGACATAAACTCTTCTTATTTTTTAATTGTTTTAATTTGTACTGCAAAGTTGCACAGTCACTGTTATGGTTATATTGTAGTTGTTTCATCTACCATGTAGATAGTGATAAGAAAACAGATATTTACTGAGCAGACATTCACATGGTGGGTCCTAAGGGGGGCTGAGTGTCTACAGTGAGTAGCTTCTGATATATAATATTTTGATTTGTCAGGTCATCAGGAGGTCTTACTGTGATGTTTGATTTTGGATTTTGTAATTGTCAGTTTGTAGCTACAGAATCAGAGGTATGCTTTTGGTGTCCCATCCTTAGTAAATAATTCATTATATAATTTCAAATGGTTGTGGCATGTAGTACCTCTTCTTTTAATAATCCATTCCACTGCTTCACCCCTCTAAATAATAACATGAATTTAAAACAGTGGTAAAAAAAAAACTCGAAGGAAGGTGAATTATTTTTAGTACAAGATGTTCAATTCTATACCTAATTTTTAAATTTTATAAAGTACATGTACTACTACAGGTCCTCCATCACAAATCCGGCATCATTGGGACCTGTAGTGTGCTGGATTACCGAGTTTGCCGAATTACAGAGTGGTTAGGTTAGAATACACTTAATAAAATTAACCAACTTAACTTACACAGTTCATTGAACATCGGCAAAAATCGAACATTACCGCTACTTTGAGCTCAATTTCAAGGTACTTTTCGTTATGAAAGCAATCAAAATCATGTCTATTTCTGTAATATATCTTCCATTCTATCAAATGAGTCCAAAAAATGAGAATACAACCATAAAACCATATGAAAATATACTGCAAAGAGGCGGCTAATGGCTGAGAAGTGAACTCCCTTATTTATCGTCCGTCTTTTTTATTTTTGTTGTACGTTAAGAAGTATCTTTCCATCATACATTGCCCAAGTTTCAATGAGATAGCCCAACAAACAACTGAGAAAAAAAATATTTACCAAAAATCATATATGGCAATCCCAAGCCAGGTACTGGAAATCAGTCACTTTGTCTGACTTTTCTGGGCTATCCTAGGTTCTCTATACAAACACTGCTATGTATGATAATCTATGTAACTGTATTTGTGTATACCTGATTAAACTTATTTACTTCTAGTCTGTCATCTGAGTACAAGAATCCGCCCATTCACTTATTTCAACTACCCAATAAAGTGGTCAGAAATTGGCAATTTGGCCAATTTCATACAAATTTCAACAGATGCCAATTTCAAAATAGGGTCCAGAATAAACAATGCAGACATTCCTGGCACTAAACGTTTTCTCTGTTCATTAGTCACGGCTACAGGCCCCTCTTGTATTACTCTTGCTTACCATTTGGAATTTTTATTCACAAAAAAATAGAAGATTTACTGTTATGCAGACTGCTGCATTATTTTAATAATTGTATAAATAATGTCAATCCATTCTTGACTCCGTACTGGAATTTGGACTGGCAGGCGGACAGGTATTGGACGGTGACGTCATTTGTTTACTCTTGAGCTTCGCTAAAGAATAGAACATTTTCGCTACTGTGAGCACAATTTCAAGGTACTTTTCATCATGAAAGCAATCAAAATCATATCTATTTCTGTAATATATCTTTCATTCTATCAAATGAGACTGAAAAAATGAGAATATAACCATAACAACCATACAAAAATATACCGCTAAGCGGCCGCTTATGGCTGAGAAGTGAACTCCGCTATTTATGGCCTGATTTCTTTCATTTTTGGTGTACGTGAAAAAGTATCTTTCCATCATATATTGCTCAAGTTTGAATAAGATAACCCAACAAACAACTGAGAAAATAATAATAATAATAATAATAATATATTTACTACACATACATGTACAAGGTATACAGGCCTAGCTGACATCAGTGACATACTACTGTATAGAAAGGCACTTGTTTTCTTTCTTTCAACACACCGGCCGTATCCCACCGAGGCGGGGTGGCCCAAAAGGAAAAACGAAAGTTTCTCCTTTTACATTTAGTAATATATACAGGAGAAGAGGTTACTAGCCCCTTGCTCCCGGCATTTTAGTCGCCTCTTACAACACGCATGGCTTACGGAGGAAGAATTCTGTTCCACTTCCCCATGGAGGTAAGAGGAAATAAACAAGATCAAGAACTAGAAAGAAAATAGAAGAAAACCCAAAGGGGTGTGTATATATATGCTTGTACATGTATGTGTAGTGTGACCTAAGTGTAAGTAGAAGTAGCAAGACGTACCTGAAATCTTGCATATGTATGAGACAGAAAAAAAAGACACCAGCAATCCTACCATCGTGTAAAACAATTACAGGCTTCAGTTTTACACTCGCCTGGCAGGACGGTAGTACCTCCCTGGGCGGTTGCTGTCTACCAACCTACTACCTAGAAAAGGCACTTGTTTTGCTGAGTATTTCAAGAAAATTTGGTCAGTGTCCCAGGATAACACCCACACTAGTCGACTAACACCCAGGTACCCATTTACTGATGGGTAAACATAGACAACAGGTGTAAAGAAACACGCCTAATGTTTCTACCCTGGCTGGGAATCGAATATTTACCAAAAATCATATATGGCTAACCCAAGCCAGGTGCTAAAAATAAGCCACGTTGACTTTTTTGGGGTTATCCTAGATTCTCTACACATATGCTGCTATGTGTGATAATCTATAGAGAGGAAATAACTTTTTTGTTTCATGTTTATGGTGGAGTACGAGTGTATATCATAGCCCTGTGCTATACTCCGTTTTCTCTAATATAAGCCACCAAGACAAGGATAGGAGAATGGTATTTGTTTACCATATCCTCTTCATAACTCTGTCGAACTGCTCGGTGTTATACCAAATATTATTCATTCTGGAGTATTTAACATGTTTTATGTTATTTATATTGTTTCTTATGTCATATTAGATCAATTGTGATAGGCAAATAAGCTGTAGTGTTGATATTAGCGTAATAATAAAGCATATTCTCCTGCTTCATGAGACTGAGCTCATGGCAACCGACAGTGGCTTCAAAGCCACCTTATCTTTAATGGATAATGTACTGTGTAGGTGCTTTACATAATGAGAAGCATTTCTTTTATTCATTGGAACCATGGCTAGGGCTAAAAGTAAGCAGGTTAACCCTTTCAGGGTCCGTCCCGTAGATCTATGGCTTCACGTTGAGTGTCCAAACCGTAGATCTATGCCAAAATTCTAGCGCCGTCAAATTTAGCGCAAAAGCGCTCATAGGTCTACATGTGAGAGAACGGGTCTGCGTGGTGGGTGTGTGCCATAAACAAAAAATCTAGGCGCCCGCATAGCATTGTGGGAACGCCGGCTCAGTTACCCTTGTTCACCATGCCTCGTCGCAAGTCAGCTCTCACTCCCCGGAAAATTGGGACTCTCCTCATCCTATCTGATAGTTCTGACACTGATGGAAGTGGAAATGAAGACAAATTCTATGGCTTTGATCAGTTAGTGACCGAAAGGAATGACCAGGATATCGATAATA
Organism: Cherax quadricarinatus; assembly: GCF_038502225.1. Lineage (NCBI taxonomy): Eukaryota > Metazoa > Arthropoda > Malacostraca > Decapoda > Parastacidae > Cherax > Cherax quadricarinatus. Next base: position 10,681,003 of record NC_091348.1, read on the forward strand.
GTGCAGAAAACCCTGACGATCCTCAACCTTCTACCTCTGGTGTGGGCACTCGTGACTCACGGTCGGTTGTACCTCAACGCAAGAGAAAACTAATATTTTCGCGTGGCCAGGCCTCTGACTTCAGTAATGATGATGATAGTGACGTGGATTGTGATTTTATTGCGCTTGACGATCATTCAAGTAGTGATAGTGAGGAATCATATTCACCAGTGAAGCATCGGTATGTGTGCCGCCGCATGCGCTCGGGTAGTGTACCCTATGCTGTGCCCAGGGGACGGAGTACATCCCGTGGCTCTACACCAGGTTTAGATAGTGAGAGTGAGGATGATGTGGCTACACTTGGCATGTATAGACCACAGGCATCAGTAGATGGTGGTAGTGGTGATGGTAGTGGCACCGCCATGCATGACTCACCAGCCCAGGCTGGGACCCACGCTGCTGACTCAGTTCATGGACAAAGCGGAGCGTCAGCCACTAGCCCACCACAACCACAACCACCCGCACAACCAGCCTATGATGTCCAGTATCCACCAGCAAACCGTATCTGGGATTGGCAGCAAAATCCCAATTTTGTTCCCAAGTCCCACCACTTTGATGACTCTCAAAATGGAATTCTACCTACTTGTCCCCTTGGAACCACGGCCAATGAACTGGAATTCTTTGAATTATTCTTTGACCAGCCATTGATGGAAACTATTGTCAGGGAAAGTAATAAGTATTTTGAGTACACCATGGCAAATACGATCATATCACCACAGTCAAGACTACACAGGTGGAAAGAGACGACTGTTGCAGAAATGTATTTGCTTTTTGCAACAATAATGCTTATGCCTCATGTCTATAAGCATAATATAAAAGCATACTGGTCCACAGATCGGCTAATTTCTACCCTGGTCTTCAGTGAAATCATCCCAGTGAACAGGTTTATCTTACTGTTACGTATGTTGCACTTCTCTGACAAAACCAGGCCTGACAGAAGTGACAGGTTATACAAGATTAGAAATGTTTTCATGTATCTCAAACAAAAGTTCAGCATATACTTTTATCCATTCAAGAATCTTGTAATTGACAAGTCTTTGATTTTGTTCAAAGGTAGACTGTCATTCAAGCAGTATATACCGAGCAAGAGGAAACGCTTTGGTATAAAACTGTGTACTCTGACTTTGACAGTGGCCTGGTGTTGGGTATTGTTGTATACACGGGAAGTAAAACATTGAAAGATACCAAGATGTTATTGGGTATCTCAGGTGACGTAGTGAGTAACATGATGGCACCTTATCTTGGTAAGGGGCATACATTATATACTGATAACTGGTACACAAGCCCAGTGATTTCATGCGAGTGAACAAGACAGATGTGTGTGGCACAGTGCGTTCTAATCGTAAACATATGCCCAGGCTCAAGGCAGGTGCTCGTGGTGATGACGTGCAGGTGTTTACTGCCAATGACATCATGGCATTACGGTGGCATGACAAACGAGATGTCACATTGTTGACAACCATTCACCGTAATGAAATGCAAGACAGTGGCAAAGTTGATCGAGTGACTAATGAACGTATTCGAAAACCAGTGACAGTGATTGATTATACACAAAACATGCACTTGGTTGACAAATGTGACATGCAGATTGGTTTTGTTGATTGTGTTCGTAAGAGTTACAAATGGTACATGAAACTTTTCTTCCATCTCATGGACATTTCAATGCTCAATGCATATAATATGTACCAAATAAAGACTGGCAACAGACCACCGTATGGTGAATTTTGTTTGTCTGTTGTCAGACAACTCATAATGAAGTATCAGGTAAGAACACCTGCTATACAACAAGGTCCTCGAATTACTCAGGATATACCCAAGCGTTTGAGGAGGGAAGGTGATCATTTCATAATACAGCTTCCTTCAACTCAAAAGAAATTTGCTCAGAAGAGATGCATCGTCTGTGCACAAACAAAACGACGGCAACAAAGACGCAAAGACACTCGGTTTATGTGTGAGGAATGTAAGGTGCCTCTGTGCATGGTGCCTTGTTTCAAGGAGTTCCACAAGCTCCAGCAGTTCTAAAACCATGTCCAGTGATTGTAAATATGTAAATATATGATAGAACATTAGTATTATACAAGATTTGTGCATGTTTATTGTAATAAACAACAGTGGTAAACAATATGATAATAACTTTAGTGCGGTTATTGTGTTCAATACAGTGAGTTTATATATATACATTATATACAGTATTGGTCTCTCAGGCCCCAAATATTAGTAGGAAAAGAAAAAAATTGGAAAAGAAAAGAAAAAACTGCTAAATAAAGTAATGCGCGTATGTGGAATTCGTCGATGTTGCCGCCACCACATCATTTTGGACAAACTTCTTGGCACTGTATCTCGGTAAGTACTGATCAGAAATTTTTTTTTGTCTTATTACCTTCACAAAAATATGCTCTTTAATTCTGTGAGAAAAATAATTTTTTTTTTTTTTTTTTTTTTTTTTTCAAAATTTCTTGGACACTGGAGCACCACTTCAGATTTTGGCCTTGGACCCTGAAGGGGTTAAAACAATAAATGGAGAAAAAGAAATTGGAATGACTTATGCAGCAAGTAGCGCCACCAAACAGTACTAGCAGGTTGGTGTGGCGACCCTGGAAATTTGAAATTATGCTAGCCAAAATTAGTGCCGAATAACTGAAGGAACCGAATAACTGATTACCGGATTTGTGATGGCGGACCTGTATATGGTTATGCTTGGTGTAATTCAGTAGCATATGATGTTAAGATATACATACTCTGTATGTAGGGTGTTAGTGCAATATGTAATGTAAATTGTGAGATACAGAACTAAGCTGCTGGGTATATAAGCTAACATAAATTTGTTGAGTTAAGAAACTGATTTGGGCCTATACCCACCACAAAACTTAACCTGTCAAGTTCCAGCAATGGAGAAGTCATCATTAAGTTAACCCTTGAACTGTGCTTAGGTTGGAGCTGTAATTGTAAATCAAAAAACTGAATACAGGTCCTCCATCACAAATCCGGCATCAATGGGACCTGTAGTGTGCTGGATTACTGAGTTTGCCGGATTACAGAGTGGTTAGGTTAGAATACATTTATTAAAATTAACCAACTTGACTTACACAAAGTTCATTGAACATTGGCAAAAATCGAACACTTCCGCTAATTTGAGCTCAATTTCAAGGTGCTTTTCATCATGAAAGCAATGAAAATTATATCTATTTCTGTAATATATCTTCCATTCTATCAGATGAGACCAAAAAAAATGAGAATACAACCATAAAAACCATATGAAAATATACCACAAAGAGGCGGCTAATGGCTGAGAAGTGAACTCCCTTATTTATCGTCCGTCTTTTTTATTTTTGGTGTACGTTAAGAAGCATCTTTCCATCATACATTGCCCAAGTTTCAATGAGATAGCCCAACAAACAACTGAGAAAAAAACAATATTTACCAAAAATAATGGCAAGCCCAAGCCAGGTACTGGAAATAAGTCACTTTGTCTGACTTTTTTGGGTTATCCTAGGTTCTGTATACATACACTGCTATGTATGATAATTTATGTAACTGTATTTGTGTATACCTGAATAAACTTACTTACTTCTAGTCTGTCAACTGAGTACAAGAAACTGCCCATTCACCTATTTCAACTACCCAATAAAGTGGTCAGAAATTGGCAATTTGGCCAATTTCACAGATGCCAATTTTAAAATAGGGTCCAGAATAAACAATGCAGACATTCCTGGCACTAAAATAACATTTTCTCTGTTCATTAGTCACAGCTACAGGCCCCTCTTATATTACTCTTGCTTACCATTTGGAATTTTTTATTCACACAAAAAAATAGATTTACTGTTATGCAGACTGCTGCATTATTGTAATTACAGTGGACCCCCGCATAACGATATTAATCCGTTCCTGAGAGCTCATTGTTATGCGAAATTATCGTTATGCGAATGAATTTTCCCCATAAGAAATAATGGAAATCAAGTTAATCTGTGCAAGACACCCCAAAGTATGAAAAAAAAAATTTACCACATGAAATATTAATTTTAATACACACAAACTGAAAAAAACATGCACAGTTACATGACACTTACCTTTATTGAAGATCTGGTGATGATTGATGGGATGGGAGGAGGAGAGAGTCTTAGTGTTTAGAAGGGGAATCCCCTTCCATTAAGACTTGGTGTCAAGTTCTTTTCTGGGGTTACTTCCCTTCTTCTTTTAATGCCACTAGGACCAGCTTCAGAGTCACTGGACTTCTGTCGCACAACATATCTGTCCATAGTGGCCTGTACCTCTCGTTCCTTTATGACTTTCCTAAAGTGTTTCACAACAGTGTCAATGTAATAGTCACCAGCATGGCTTGCAATAGCTGTGTTAGGGTGATTGTCATCAAAAAAGGTTTGCACTTTAAGCCACATTCCACACATTTCCTTAATCTTTGAAGTAGGCAACTTCTTCAGTTTCTCTCTCCCCTCCTCCGAAGGAGTTTCCTCAGGTTTGGCCTCTTGCTGTTGAAGTTGATTTAGCAGCTCATCAGTGGTTAGTTCTTCATTGTCCTCCTCCACCAACTCTTCCACATCATCCCCACTAACCTCCAACCCCAAGGACTTTCCCAATGCCACAATAGATTCCTCAACTGGCATAGGATTCCCAGGGTTAGCCTCAAACCCTTCAAAATCCCTTTGGTCTACACATTCTGGCCACAGTTTCTTCCAAGCAGAGTTCAAGGTCCTCTTAGTCACTCCCTCCCAAGCCTTACCTATAAGGTTTACACAATTGAGGATATTAAAGTGCTCTCTCCAAAGCTCTCTTAGAGTCAATTGAGTTTCTGAGGTCACTACAAAGCACCTTTCAAACAGAGCTTTTGTGTACAGTTTTTTGAAGTTTGCAATAACCTGCTGGTCCATGGGCTGCAGGAGAGGAGTGGTATTAGGAGGCAAAAACTTCACCTTAATGAAGCTCATGTCCCCATAAAGTCGCTCTGCCACGTCTGTAGGATGACCAGGGGCATTGTCTAACACCAGGAGGCACTTAAGGTCTAATTTCTTTTCAGTTAGGTAATCTTTCACATTGGGGGCAAATGCTTGGTGTAACCAGTCATAGAAAAAGTCCCTAGTGACCCATGCCTTACTGTTTGCCCTCCACAGCACACACAAATTAGCCTTGAGGATATTCTTTTGCCTGAACGCTCTGGGAGTTTCTGAGTGATACACTAATAAAGGCTTCACTTTGCAATCACCACTAGCATTGGAACACATCAACAGAGTAAGCCTGTCTTTCATAGGCTTATGTCCTGGGAGTGCCTTTTCCTCCTGAGTAATGTAGGTCCTGCTTGGCATTTTCTTCCAAAACAGGCCTGTTTCATCACAATTAAACACTTGTTCAGGTTTCAGTCCTTCACTGTCTATTTACTCCTTGAATTCCTGCACATATTTTTCAGCTGCTTTGTGGTCCGAACTGGCAGCCTCACCATGCCTTATCACACTATGTATGACACTATGCTTCTTAAATCTCTCAAACCAACCTTTACTGGCCTTAAATTCACTCACATCATCACTAGTTGCAGGCATTTTTTTAATTAAATCCTCATGCAACTTCCTAGCCTTTTCACTTATGATCACTTGAGAGATGCTATCTCCTGCTATCTGTTTTTCATTTATCCACACCATTAAGAGTCTCTCAACATCTTCCATCACTTGCGATCTCTGTTTCGAAAACACAGTTGAACCTTTGGCAAGAACAGCTTCCTTGATTGACGTTTTGTTGGACACAATAGTAGCGATGGTTGATTGGGGTTTACTATACAACCTGACCAGCTCGGAGACACGCACTCCACTTTCATACTTAGCAATGATCTCTTTCTTCATCTCTATAGTAATTCTCACCCTTATTCTTGTAGGGTTGGCACTAGAAGCTTTCTTGGGGTCCATGGTCACTTATTTTGCAGATAAAATCACCAAAAACACTGTAATAATACGAAATGTTCCGATTGTATGCTTGGATGTTACCGCGGAGGCTGGCTGGTAAACATTGCCACCGGCGAAACGTGTGAGGCTGGCTCAGGCCGCACATTAGACGCGTCTCGGACGAATAGCGTTGAGCGGGTTTTTTAGCGGCATGTGAGGCAAAATCTTAGCAATAAAATGTATCGGTATGCGGATTTAACGTTATGTGATGCCAACGGTATGCGGGGGTCCACTGTATATAAATAATGTCAACCCAGTATTGGAATTTGGACTGGCAGGCGGACAGGTATTGGACTGTGACGTCATTTGTTTACTCTTGAGCTTCGCTAAAGAATAGAACTTTTCTGCTACTGTGAGCGCAATTTTAAGGTACTTTTCATCATGAAAGCAATCAAAATCATATCTATTTCTGTAATATATCTTCCATTCTACCAAATGAGACCGAAAAAACGAGAATATAACCATAAAAACCATAGAAATATACCGCTAAACGGCCACTAATGGCTGAGAAGTGAACTCCGCTATTTATGGTCTGATTTCTTTAATTTTTGGTGTATGTTAAGAAGTATCTTTCCATCATACATTGCCCAAGTTTCAATAAGATAACCCAACAAACAATTGAGAAAATAACAATAATAATAATAATAATAATAGTATACTACATGTACATGTACATGGGGATACAGACATAGCTGACATCAGTGACATACTACTGTATAGAAAGCCACTTGTTATGCAGAGTATTTCAAGCAAATTAGGTCATTGTCCCAGGATAACACCCACACCAGTCGACTAACACCCAGGTACCCATTTACTGATGGATGAACATAGACAACAGGCGTAAAGAACCACGCCTAATGTTTCTACCCTGGCTGGGAATCGAATATTTACCAAAAATCATATATGGCTAACCCAAAGCACATTGTCTGACTTTTTTGGGTTATCCTAGGTTCTCTACACATATGCTACTACGTGTGATAATCTATATAGTGAAAATAGCTTTTTTGTTTCATGTTTATGGTGGAGTACGAGTGTATATCACAGTTAGCCCTGTGCTATACATGTACTTCGTTTTCTCTTGTATAAGCCCCAAGACAGGGATGGGAGAATGGTATCTGTATCTCGTATCCTCTTCATACCTCCATTGAAATGCTCAGTATTATGCCAAATATTATCATTCTGGAGTATTTAACATGTTTTATGTTATTTATATTGTTTATTATGTCATATTAGATCAGTTGTGATAGGCAATAAGCTGTAGTGTTGATATTAGCATAATAAAGCATATTCTCGTGCATCACGAGACTGAGCGGATTACAGAGTGGTTAGGTTAGAATACACTTAATGAAGTTAACCAACTTTACTTACACAAGAAAGTTCACTACTGCTGCTTCCAAAGTGAATAGCGGAAATTTACAGCTAAATACATTTACATGTCTTGAGGTGAAGGGCTGTCAGGATTGCCATCTTCATCTTGGAAGGTGACTGAGATATCAGGAACTGATGACAGTGGTAGCACATCAGGCTGAGCAGATATTGAAGGCACTAGATTTTCAAGTGGTGACTCTTCTGTTGCATGCTTTTCAGCTATTTTTTTGAACATATCTTTCAAGCTGAGTTGTTTCATATATTTTGGCCTTTCTTTGATTAGTTTATCCTGCAGCATGTAAACATTCATTATTTCTTGTTCACTTATTAAGCTTCGTTGCTCTAGACCTTTTAGCAGTTCACCTGCCAACTGAATTAACCTATCAATTGAGACTCTTTCTGCTATAGCTTCCTCATTTTCATCACTGCTTTCTCCTCCACTGGCTTGCTGCTCTGGATTTACAACCATCTGCACAATTTCTGAGTCAGTATAATGATGCACAGTAGCTGCATCTTCATCTACATTCATCCATTCCCCAACATTATCTTCATCCATCCTCGATGCAAGATCCTTCGCAACAGGATTAGTCAGATCACTGGCAAAAGAAAGCAGACTATGTATAATCTGCTTTTCCGTTGAAGCCCTAAATCCTGTAAAGTCATTTTCATTGTCTTCTCCAGGTGCAGTCTCGAACATTAACCCTGGCCACAATTTATGCCATCCATTTTTCAGTGTGGATGCCTCTACAGACTTCCAAGCATTAGCAACACAGTAAACCATATCTCTCACATTAAATTCCTTAAGAAACTCGTGTACTGGTCTGCCAGAGTTAACTGCACTCAGTAGGAGCCTCATAAAATGGGTGCGATACCTAGACTTAAAAGAACGTAGTATGCCATTGTCCTGGGGTTGAGTTAATGATGTGCAGTTAGGTGGGAGGTAGACACCGAAAGCGTTGTTCTTTACCAGGAGTTCTGCTTTCGGATGTGCGGAACAGTTGTCTAAAATAAGCATTATCTTACAGTTGTGGTCCAAACCAAGAGTCACAGTGAGCTCTTGCTTCTGGAAGAAAATGGTTTTCAAACCAATTCATTGTAATTTCAGTTGTTATCCATACTTTTTTGTTGGCACGGTAAATCACAGGAAACTGTGTCATGCCTTTGGAAGCCCTGGGACGTAAACTTTTACTGATGACCAGTAACTTGCATCTGTGCGTTCCTGTGGCATTAGAGCATGCCAATACAGTGACATGATCTTTCGATGCTTTATATCCTGTTGGTGATTCTGCATCCTCAGTCCTCAGAGTTCTTGGTGTACATTTCCAGTACAGTGCTGTCTCATCTGCATTGTAGACCTGCTCAGGACTTAATTTTTCATCTGAAACTAACTTGGCGAACTCACCAACAAATTTAGCAGCTGCCTCTGTGTCCGCTGAACGTTTTTCACCACACACTGCATGAAACTTTAAGCCATGTTGATCCTTGAAACACTGTAACCAACCTTCACTGTAATCACATTCATAATCTAATCCTAGTTCTTCATGAAAAATTTTGGCTTGTTCCTTCACCAGAGCTCCAGACAGCTGAACACCTTCACTTACACGTAGCCTAAACCGCTTCATCAAAACCTAATCCAGCTCTGAACTTTTTCCTTCCCTCATTGTTTTCCTTTTACACATCTGTTTCTTTGAATCACTGTTAGCAAAGAAACTCAGTAATTTTGTTTTCTGTTTCTTTATGTCTAAGCTGTTGAAGAGCCAATGTTGTATAACTCACACAAGTTCCTCACAGACACACCACTGTCAAGTTTTTTCAGAAGTTCAACCTTATCTGTTATGGATAATGTACGGTGTTTGCGCTTTACACAACGAGAAACACTTCCTTTCGTTGGAACCATGGCTAGGGCTAAAAGTGAGCAAGTTTTAGCAGTAAATGGAGAGAAAAACAAATTGGAATGACTTCTGCTCTAAGTAGCGCCACCAGACAGTAGCAGCGACCCCCGGAAATTTTAACCCTTTCACACTTGATCAAAAAACCCTCACCAACATCAAAGAACCTTCCTTGAGGGTTTTCCATATTGAGTTTTTATTCACACACAAAAATAGAAGATTTGCTATTATGCAGACTGCTAAATTATTGTAAAAATGGTATAAATAATATCAGCGCATTTGTGAAAGCATATTAGACCCACCAGCTGACATGTAATAGACGAGTGATATAATTTGTTTACACCGAACATCGGCAAAAATCGAACACTTCTGCTGCTTTGACCTCAATTTCAAGGTACTTTCGTCATGAAACCAATCAAAATCATATCTATTTCTGTAATATATCTTCCATTCTATCAAATGAGACCAAAAAACAAGAATACAACCATAAGAACTATAAGAAAATATACCACTAAGGGGCAGCTAATAGCTGAGAAGTAAATTCCATTAATTATCGTCCAACTTTTTTTTGTGTTATCCTAGGTTCTCTACACATATGCTGCTATGTATGATTATCAATGTAGCGAAAATAGCTTTTTTGTTTCAGTTTTATGGTGCAGTACGAGTGTATATCACAGATAGCCCTGTGCTATACTCTGTTTTCTCTAATATAAGCCCCAAGGACAGGGATAGGAGAATGGTACTTGTATACTATATCCTCTTCATACCTCCATTGATCCACTCGGTATTATGCCTAATGAGTATACCAGAAAAAGTGTACGGTAGGGTTATAATTGAAAGAATTAGAGGTAAGACAGAATGTAGGATTGTGGATGAGCAAGGAGGTTTCAGAGTGGGTAGGGGATGTGTAGATCAAGTGTTTACATTGAAGCATATATGTGAACAGTATTTAGATAAAGGTAGGGAAGTTTTTATTGCATTTATGGATTTAGAAAAGGCATATGATAGAGTGGATAAGGGAGCAATGTGGCAGATGTTGCAAGTATATGGAATAGGTGGTAAGTTACTAAATGCTGTAAAGAGTTTTTATGAGGATAGTGAGGCTCAGGTTAGGGTGTGTAGAAGAGAGGGAGACTACTTCCCAATAAAAGTAGGTCTTAGACAGGGATGTGTAATGTCACCATGGTTGTTTAATATATTTATAAATGGGGTTGTAAAAGAAGTAAATGCTAGGGTGTTTGGGAGAGGGGTGGGATTAAATTATGGGGAATCAAATTCAGAATGGGAATTAACACAGTTAGTTTTTGCTGATGATACTGTGCTTATGGGAGATTCTAAAGAAAAATTGCAAAGGTTAGTGGATGAGTTTGGGAATGTGTGTAAAGGTAGAAAGTTGAAAGTGAACATAGAAAAGAGTAAGGTGATGAGGGTATCAAATGATTTAGATAAAGAAAAATTGGATATCAAATTGGGGAGGAGGAGTATGGAAGAAGTGAATGTTTTCAGATACTTGGGAGTTGACGTGTCGGTGGATGGATTTATGAAGGATGAGGTTAATCATAGAATTGATGAGGGAAAAAAGGTGAGTGGTGCATTGAGGTATATGTGGAGTCAAAAAGCGTTATCTATGGAAGCAAAGAAGGGAATGTATGAAAGTATAGTAGTACCAACACTCTTATATGGGTGTGAAGCTTGGGTGGTAAATGCAGCAGCGAGGAGACGGTTGGAGGCAGTGGAGATGTCCTGTCTAAGGGCAATGTGTGGTGTAAATATTATGCAGAAAATTCGGAGTGTGGAAATTAGGAAAAGGTGTGGAGTTAATAAAAGTATTAGTCAGAGGGCAGAAGAGGGGTTGTTGAGGTGGTTTGGTCATTTAGAGAGAATGGATCAAAGTAGAATGACATGGAAAGCATATAAATCTATAGGGGAAGGAAGGCGAGGTAGGGGTCGTCCTCGAGAGGGTTGGAGAGAGGGGGTAAAGGAGGTTTTGTGGGCAAGGGGCTTGGACTTCCAGCAAGCATGCGTGAGCGTGTTAGATAGGAGTGAATGGAGATGAATGGTACTTTTGACCTGACGATCTGTTGGAGTGTGAGCAGGGTAATATTTAGTGAAGGGATTCAGGGAAACTGGTTATTTTCATATAGTCAAACTTGAGTCCTGGAAATGGGAAGTACAATGCCTGCACTTTAAAGGAGGAGTTTGGGATATTGGCAGTTTGGAGGGATATGTTGTGTATCTTTATACGTATATGCTTCTAAACTGTTGTATTCTGAGCACCTCTGCAAAAACAGTGATTATGTGTGAGTGTGGTGAAAGTGTTGAATGGTGATGAAAGCATTTTCTTTTTGGGGATTTTCTTTCTTTTTTTTTTGGGTCACCCTGCCTCGGTGGGAGACGGCCGACTTGTTGAAAAAAAAAAAAAATCATATATTCTAGAGTTTTACAATGTTTTTGTTATTTATATTGTTTATTATGTCATAAAAGATCAGTTGTGATAGGTAAATAAGCTGTAGTGCTGATATTAGTGTAATAATAAAGCATAATCCCCTGCATCACGAGACTGAGCTCATGGCAACCTACAGTGGCTTCAAAGCCACCTTATCTTTTATGGACAATGTACTGTGTAGGTGCTTTACACAATGAGAAACACTTCTTTTATTCGTTGGAACTATGGCTAGGGCTAAAAAGAAGCAGGTTATAACAAATGGAGAAAAAGAAATTGGAGCGACTTATGCAGCAAGTAGCTCCACCAAACAGTACCAGCAGGTTGGTGTAGCAACCCTGGAAATTTGAAATTATGCTAGCCAAAATTAGTGCCGAATAACTGAAGGAACCGAATAACTGATTGCCGGGTTTGTGATGGCGGACCTGTATAACTATGAAAAGAAAACTTAAATGAAACTAGATGTGTTTTGGTTGCTGCGACAATCCTAGAAAGGTACATGTATTTATCTTTTCTTATAAGCCTAGCTCCTTGTACCTCAGTGCATGCAGAGAAGATTTAGCACAAAGTTCAGCATAAGTTTTTTTTTAAACACGTCGGCCGTTTCCCACCAAGGCAGGGTGACCCAAAAAGAAAGAAAAAACTTTAATCATTACTCAACACTTTCACCATCCTTCATACATAATCACTGTCTTTGCAGAGGTGCTCAGATACGACAGTTTAGATGTCACTCCAGACAGCCAATATCCCAAACCCCTCCTTTAACCCTTTCACTGTTAAGATCCCTGCTCACGAACTTGATCTCAGTGTCAAAGAATTAAAAAAAAAAATTATTTTTTTCTTATGAAATGATAGAGAATCTTTTCCCGATGGCAGTGATGCCAAAATTACGAAATTTGATGGAAAACTTACGGAATTATGTTTTCGCAAAGTTAGTGGTCTCGGTGATATATGTGCATTGGCGATTTTGCCCACTTTGAGCCTTATTTTCGGCCAATTCCAGTCGACTAAACTTATAGCTATTTTGCTGGAACTCCGTTTGTTCTGTTGACTGAGTACAAGAAACCACTCATTTACTGATTTCAACTACCCAATAAAAAGGTCAGAAATTGACAGTTTGGCTAATTTCACACAAATTTCAACAGATGCCAATTTCAAAATAGGGTCCAGAATGAACAAAGCAGACATTCCTGGCACTAAAATACGTAACATTATCTCTGTTCATTAGTCACGTCTCCAGGCCCCTCCTATATATTACTTTTGCTTTTCATTTTGAATTTTTATTCACACAAAAATAGAAGATTTACTGTTATGCAGACTATTGCATTATTGTAATAATTGGATAAATAATGTCAACCCATCCATGACTGCATATTAGACTGGCCAGTTGGACATGTATTGGATACTGACATCATTTGTTTACTCTTGAACATCGACGTAAATCGAACATTTCCGCTGCTTTGTGCTCAATTTCAAGATACTTTTCATCGTGAAACCAGTCAATATCATCTCTATTTCTGTAATATATCTTCCATTCTATCAAATGAGACCAAAACGAGAATATAACCATAAATACCACACGAAAATACACCTCAAAGTCGGTGTTTTAAACCAAAAACACTGAGTTTTTTTTCTCATGCACTGCATGCTGCGGGATTTTTTTTATACTGCGCACACCGACCACACAGACCCATTCTTTCACATGTAGGTCTACCAGCTTTCTCCTGCTAGATTTGAAGCCAGTAGAATTTTTGTGTAATACTATGGCACCAACACTGGCTTACAAGCTGTAGTACTACTACACTGACAGGTATTGTACTTCCAACTTCCAGGACTCAAGTCCAGTTAACCAGTCTCCCTGAATCCCTTCACAAAATATTACCCTGCTCACACTCCAACAGCTTGTCAGGTCCCAAAAACCATTTGTTTCTATTCACCCCTATCTAACATGCTCACACATACTTGCTGGAAGTCCAAGCCCCTTGCCCACAAAACCTCCTTTACCCCCTCCCTCCAACCTTTCCTAGGATGACCCCTACCCCGCCATTCTTCCACTACAGTTTTTAATGCAGTTAAATATTGCATTGAAGATTTTAGGGAGTCATAAGAGTCATTCACAAGTTAATCACATAGATACTAAAATCCCAATTTCTTCAATAAAAATGCAAAATGAGCACCTACATAGATCAAAACCAATCAGAACTTTTCTCTGAGTAAGCTGTACCAGCTTTGATAGTTTAACCCTTTGACTGTTTTGGTCGTATATATACGTCTTATGAGCCACTGTTTTTTGACATATATATCTGTGCTCATAAATTCTAGAGGCTTCAAATCAAGTAGGAGAAAGCCGGTAGGCCCACATGTGAGAGAATGGGTCTGTGTGGTCAGTATGCACCATATAAAAAAAATCCTGCAGCACACAGTGCATAATGAGAAAAAAAAACTCCAACCGTTTTTTTTTTCAATTAAAATGCCGACTTTGTGGTCTATTTTCGTATAGTATTTGTGGTTGTATTCTCATTTTCTTGGTCTCAATTGATAGAATGGCAAACATATTATAGAAATAGATTTTGATTGGTTTTACTATGAAAAGAACCTTGAAATGGAGCTCAAATAAGGGGAAATGTTTGATTTTTGCCGATGTTCAAAAGTAAACAAATGATGCCATTGTCCAATAAATGTCCAACTAGCCATTCTAATATGCAGTCATGAATGGGTTGATATTATTTATACAATTATTACAATATTGCAGTAGTCTGCATAACAGTAAATCTATTTTTTGTTTGAATAAAAATTCAAAATAGAAAGCAAGAGTAATAATATCAGAGGAGCCTGGAAACGTGACTGATGGACAAAGAAAATGTTATTTTAGAGCCAGGAATGTCTGCATTGTTCATTCTGGACCCTATTTTGAAACTCATATTTTTTTAATTTTCATAAAATTGGCCAAATTGCAAATTTTTGACCACGTTATTAGGTAGTTGAAATTGGTAAATGGGCAGTTTCTTGTACTCAATCGATAGAAAAAATGGAGTTCTAAAGAAATAGCTATGAGTTTGGTCGATTGGAACAATGGAATTAGCCGAAAATAGGGCTCAAAGTGGGCGAAATTGTCGATTTGTAAATATTGCCGAGGTCGCTAACTTCGCGAGGGCGTAATTCCGTCAGTTTTCCATCAAATTTCGTTTTTTTTTTTTTGTGACACCAGGAGACACCTAAGGATTTGGGGTTGCAACAGTCAAGGGGTTAAAGGTATTCAGAAATGGCATTTGTTAGCTATCACATAGAAACTAACGTCCCAATTGGTTTAATGAAATTGATAAAGTATTTGGTCTTAAATTACCCAGTATTTATAATCCTTTGAGCAAAATGCACCATTACTTTTAAGTGTGAAGCCACTCAGAAGTTGCTTTTTCAAATTTAGGGATGGGATAATACCAAAATTTTGGTGATACTGATATTTGTTTTCAGTATTTTGTTGTTTTTAAAATTATGATAACTACAGTATGTTCAGTATTGCTTATCACTCAATAGGTATTAACCCAAGGAGGTTAAATATTAAATAACTAAATTTCTCAGAGTTATTACTAATTACAGACACCCCTGTGAGGTTTACAAAATGAAAGAGGAAGAAAAACAAAAATAAAAATCTGAATTTATGTAGTATGTACATTCACCTAACATCCAACTTACAACCTGCTCGACATACGTCCACTCGACTTACAACCGTGCATCTGGCAGCTGGGCTGGGCCGGCTGATGCACACCGCTGTACAATATTTGACGATACTCACGGCGGCAATGCGTCATGCAGGCAGCATCAGTTTGAGTAACCCTGCCCTATCAGCAGCATCATACTGTATTAACTGGACAGTAAATTTCACCATGACCCCTAAGATGAAGTCTGAGTCTTGCACTGGAGATTGTGGCAAGAAAGGCTCTTACTCTCGAACTCTTTATTTGTTTTCACTGTTGCACATAAACCTGTCTGTATCTGTCTGCCTGTATATCTGTGTCTGTATTTCTGTTTGTTTGTCTACCTTTGTGTCTGTCTTTCTGTCTACCTGTGTCTGTCTTTCTGTCTACCTGTGTGTCTTTGTCTACCTGTCTGTATGTCTACCTGTGTGTCTGTCTTTCTGTCTACCTGTGTCTGTCTTTCTGTCTGCTTGTCTGTCTCAGAGCCACTCATTAAGAATGTAATTGGTCTTGAAGATGCCATATTAATAATGATAATAACACAATAATAATCACTGAGGCGCATTAAATGTGTATAAAACATTAATATAGCATTTTCCTTAATCCATCTATGATTTTTTTTTTCAAAATTATATAGTAAACATGCTACATAACATAAAAACATATAAATTAACAAATATGAGATGTTTTTTTGGTCGGCTTGACAGAAGGAACAAAAACCATTCGTGTCCGGGCTGGTAACAACAACAACGTGTGTTTACATAACTCGCGAACCTTCTACACTCTCATTCCCTCTCTCGTTTATTCATTTAATCTTGTTTACTCACTTCTCACTCTACATTAAGATTACAGATATTTTAAGGTAAGTAATGAGTGGACACGATTATTATATTATAGTTTAATAATAATACTATTAATATTAGTACATATGTATTATTGTAATAATAATAATTATTAATATTATTAGTAATTTAGGGGACTGGAGCACAGATCCACTGTATAGCACTTTGTCTGGATTTTTTGGGTTATCCTAGGTAATTTATACTATGATTACTTACGTGTACCTGAGATATATATATATATATATATATATATATATATATATATATATATATATATATATATATATATATATATATATATATATATATATATAGTTAGATAGAGAGATAGATATACACACACACGCACATATACGTACATACATACATACATAGAGAGAGAGAGTCGGTCACATTCAGTCAGCCAACCACCCGGCCAGCCAGTCGGATACGTATTACACATGTTCCAGAGTTGTTTCTCTTTACTTAGGGTATAGGTTATACTACATTCTGGCAGGATGACACTACCAGTGGTATTCTCCCATTCCACTGTATTGACAATACATAAAGATAACAGTAACATATAATACTGTATGCGATGTAAAATTTACAATACAGTTCACTACCATGTATACATTATATACAGTACATAAATAATTAAAATATAACAATAGAAGTAAATTATGGTAAAAAGAATGAAATAATGATTGTACATTACAGTACAGTGGACCCTCGACCAGCGATATTAATCCGTTCCTGAGAGCTCATCGTTAATCGAAATTATCGTTAGTCGAGTTAATTTTCCCCACAAGAAATGATGGAAATCAAATTAATCCGTGCAAGACACCCAAAAGTATTGAAAAAAAATTTTTTTACCACATGAAATGTTAATTTTAATACACACAAACTGAAGAAGACATGCACAGTTACATAACACTTACCTTTATTGAAGATCTGGTGATGATTGATGGGATGGGAGGAGGGGAGAGTGTTGATGGTGTTAGTGTTTAGAAGGGGAATCCCCTTCCATTAGGACTTGAGGTGGCAAGTCCTTTTTTGGGGTTTCTTCCCTTCTTCTTTTAACCCTTTCAGGGTCCGTCCCGTAGATCTACGGCTTTACGTTCAGGGTCCAAACCGTAGATCTACGCCATGAGCTCAGCTCACTCTGATAAACTGTGAGTGGTACATTTGGGCCTAGATATGAGAGAATACATCTATGTGGTATGTGTGCACCACATAAAACAGATCCTGCAGCACACTGTGCATAATGAGAGAAAAAAATGAAATCATGATTTTTCAATTAAAACAGCAACTTTGCAGTGTTTTTTCGTATGTTTTTTATAGTTGTATTTGCGATTTCTTGGTCTTATTTGATAGAATGGAAGACATATTACAGAAATAGAGATGATTTTGATTGGTTTTAGCATTGGAAATGGCTTGAAACTGAGCTCAAAGTAGCGGAAATGTTAAATTTTTGCCGATATTCAAGAGTAAACAAACAACCTCACACGTCTAATACACATCAGCTGGTGGGTCTAATATACATTCACAAATATGGTGATGATATTTATACAATTATTACAGTATTGCATAACAGTAAATCTTCTATTTTTTGGTGTGAATAAAAATTCATTATGTGAATAAAAAATCAAAATGGAATTTATTTGTAAAGCCTCAAAACATAACTAATGAACAGAGGAAATGTTAGTTTAGTGCCAGGAATGCCTACATTGTTCATTCTGGACCCTATTTTGAAATTGGAATATTTTGAACTTTGTGTTAAATTGGCCAAATTAACAATTTCCGATCACTTTATTTTGTAGTTGAAACAGTTGACTTGGCGATTTCTTGTGCTCAATCGATAGAATAGAAGTAATACTAGTGAAATAGCTAAGAATTTGGTTGATTGGAATAATGTAATTGGCCTAAAATGGGAGTCAAAGTCGGCAAAATCGCCGATTCGTAAATATCGCTGACACATCAAAATTCGCGAGAGCATAATTTCGTCAATTTTCCACCAATTTTCGTACTTTTTGTTTTATTACCTTCACAAAAAGATTCTCTACGATTTCATAAGAAAAAATAACAAATTTTTTTTTTGAAATATCTTGGACACTGGTGCGTGACTCCAGATTTGGGCCTTGGACCCTGAAAGGGTTAATGCCACTAGGACCAGCTTGAGAGTCACTGGACCTCTGTCGCACAACATATCTGTCCATAGAGGCCTGTACCTCCCGTTCCTTTATGACATTCCTAAAGTGTTTCACAACATTGTCAGTGTCACAATTAAACACTTGTTCAGGTTTCAGTTCTTCACTGTCTATGTACTCCTTGAATTCCTGCACATATTTTTCAGCTGCTTTTTGGTCCAAACTTGCAGCCTCACCATGCCTTATCACACTATGTATGCCACTACGATTCTTAAATCTCTCAAACCAACCTTTGCTGGCCTTAAATTCACTCACATCACTAGTTGCTGGCATTTTTCTAATTAAATCCTCATGCAACTTCCTAGCCTTTTCACATATGATCGCTTGAGAGATGCTTTCTCCTGCTATCTGTTTTTCGTTTATCCACACCAATAACAGTCTCTCAACATCTTCTATCACTTGCGATCTCAGTTTCGAAAACGTAGTTGCACCTCTGGCAAGAACAGCTTCCTTGATTGCCGTTTTCTTGGCCAGAATAGTAGCGATGATTGATTGGGGTTTTGTGTACAACCTGGCCAGCTCGGAGACACGCACTCCACTTTCATACTTAGCAATGATATCTTTCTTCATTTTTTTTTATTATCACACTGGCCGATTCCCACCAAGGCAGGGTGGCCCGAAAAAGAAAAACTTTCACCATCATTCACTCCATCACTGTCTTGCCAGAAGGGTGCTTTACACTACAGTTTTTAAACTGCAACATTAACACCCCTCCTTCAGAGTGCAGGCACTGTACTTCCCATCTCCAGGACTCAAGTCCGGCCTGCCGGTTTCCCTGAATCCCTTCATAAATGTTACTTTGCTCACACTCCAACAGCACGTCAAGTATTAAAAACCATTTGTCTCCATTCACTCCTATCAAACACGCTCACGCATGCCTGCTGGAAGTCCAAGCCCCTCGCACACAAAACCTCCTTTACCCCCTCCCTCCAACCCTTCCTAGGCCGACCCCTACCCCGCCTTCCTTCCACTACAGACTGATACACTCTTGAAGTTACTCTGTTTCGCTCCATTCTCTCTACATGTCCGAACCACCTCAACAACCCTTCCTCAGCCCTCTGGACAACAGTTTTGGTAATCCCGCACCTCCTCCTAACTTCCAAACTACGAATTCTCTGCATTATATTCACACCACACATTGCCCTCAGACATGACATCTCCACTGCCTCCAGCCTTCTCCTCGCTGCAACATTCATCACCCATGCTTCACACCCATATAAGAGCGTTGGTAAAACTATACTCTCATACATTCCCCTCTTTGCCTCCAAGGACAAAGTTCTCTGTCTCCACAGACTCCTAAGTGCACCACTCACTCTTTTTCCCTCATCAATTCTATGATTCACCTCATCTTTCATAGACCCATCCGCTGACACGTCCACTCCCAAATATCTGAATACGTTCACCTCCTCCATACTCTCTCCCTCCAATCTGATATTCAATCTTTCATCACCTAATCTTTTTGTTATCCTCATAACCTTACTCTTTCCTGTATTCACCTTTAATTTTCTTCTTTTGCACACCCTACCAATATCTTTCTTCATATCCATAGTAATTCTCACCCTTTTTGCTGTAGGGTTGGCACTAGAAGCTTTCTTTTGGCTCATGGTGACTTATTTTGCATTACAATCACTAAAAAGGCTGTGATAATATGAAATGCTCTGATTGTATGCTTGGAAGCGACCGCGGTGGCTGGCTGTCTTGTAAACACTGGCCAGAAGTGGTCGGAACGAATAGTGTTGGTCGAGTTTTTTTAGCGCTAGTTGAGGCAAAATTTTTGCGTTAAAATGTATCGCTGGTCGGATTTATCGTTAATCGATGCCATCGTTGGTTGAGGGTCCACTGTACTATGTAGGTAGTTTTTATAGGAAAGGTTTTACATTATGCCCTACCCAGTATGTCAGCAATTTTCAAAGGTTCGACTTGCGTCCATTTTGACTTACGACCAGTTGGTTGGAACCAAGCTTGGTCGTAAGTCGGATGGTACCTGTATTTAGTAATCTGATGAAGACATAATCGGAAATCAGTTACAAAAACAAAAGCCTGAATAATTTCCAGTTATATTAAACATGAAACTAAAACAACCACAACACTCATAATATTATTTTATTTTATTGAAAGCTGAAAAAAATCTTGCATATTTAAGTAACTGGAAATTGAAACTCTAAAATTATTCTTCAGAGCTTGAATATGCAGTTTAAAGTTTTTAAAACCTTTGAAAAATTAAATACATTGTTTTCATATCTGAAATTAAAAATATAGAATATACATATGTTTCTTTTCTTTCAACACACCGGCCGTATCCCACCGAGGCGGGGTGGCCCAAAAGGAAAAACGAAAGTTTCTCCTTTTACATTTAGTAATATATATACAGGAGAAGAGGTTACTAGCCCCTTGCTCCCGGCATTTTAGTTGCCTCCTACAACACGCATGGCTTACGGAGGAAGAATTCTGTTCCACTTTCCCATGGAGGTAAGAGAAAATAAACAACAAGAACAAGAACTAGTAAGAAAATATTAGAAAACCCAGAGGGGTGTGTGTATATATGCTTGTACATGTATGTGTAGTGTGACCTAAGTGTAAGTAGAAGTAGCAAGACATACCTGAAATCTTGCATGTTTATGAGACAGAAAAATGGACACTAGCAATCCTACCATCATGTAAAACAATTACAAGCTTCCGTTTTACACTCACTTGGCAGGACGGTAGTACCTCCCTGGGCGGTTGCTGTCTACCAACCTACTACCTATAAAAAAAATCTTAATAACCTCTTGAAACATATAGAGACGGGAGAATTCACACCATTCTTCTTAAATGTAAAGAATATATTTGAATTATTTGAAAATAAAATAGTTTTCTGAAAGGCATACTTAAATGTTACTCTTGTACAGTACCTAGTTGAATAGAGGAATGCCTGTATTAGTCCCCTTTAATGTGCAAACTACTTCATAAGTTACCTGATAAACAGTGCTCTTCAGAGCACCCAAAAATGTACTTATGTTTAAAACTCCTAAGTTTTTATACAAAGTCAAATAGGACTTACTAATATCCTAGAAACACTTAAAATGTTGCATATGTACATATGTACATGCATTAATAGCTAAAATTAAAAATTCTCAAATTGAAGTTGAGGAATGTCAGCATCTCCCCATTTTCAGAAGTTAAGCTTTTCTTATGAGGAGAGCACATTTTCTTTCCAATGCTTAGTAATCACTCTTTTGAAGAGGCAGCTAAATAAGGATTTTCATTAGCTGGGCTTGCCAGAGATAGAAGAAATATATACAGTGATTTTGTTGAGTTATGATAGGCTGGAGTTACAATAATTTTGAGTTATGATTTATACTCATAAAGGAATTTAGTTTTGATTTGCGATGAAAAATTTTAGATATGGTATGAATTTGTTGTTTAACCCTTTGACTGTCGCAACCCCCAATCCTGGTGTCGCAAAATTTAAAAAAAAAAAAAAAATTATTTTTTCTTATGAAATGATAGAGAATCTTTTCCCGATTGTAATGACACCAAAAAAACGAAATTTGATGGAAAACTGACGGAATTATGCTCTCGCGAAGTTAGCGACCTCGGCGCTGTTTACAAATCGGCGATTTTGCCCACTTTGAGCCTTATTTTCGGCTAATTCCATTGTTCCAGTCGCCCAAACTCATAGCTATTTCTTTAGAACTTCATTTTTTCTATCGATTGAATACAAGAAACTGCCCATTTACTGATTTCAACTACCTAATAATGTGGTCAGAAATTTGCAATTTGGCCAATTTCACGAAAACTAAAAAATATGACAATTTCAAAATAAGGTCCAGAATGAACAATGCAGACATTCCTGGCTCTAAAATAACGTTTTCTTTGTTCATCAGTCACGTCTCCAGGCCCTTCTGATATTACTCTTGCTTTCTATTTTGAATTTTTATTCAAACAAAAAATATTAGACTTACTATTATGCAGACTACTGCAATGCTGTAATAACTGTATAAATAACATCAACCCATTCATGACTGCATATTAGAATGGCTAGTTGGACATTTATTGGACAATGGCATCATTTGTTTACTTTTGAACATTGGCAAAAATCAAACATTTCCCCTACTTTGAGCTCCATTTCTAGGTTCTTTTTATAGTAAAATCAATCAAAATCACCTCTATTTCTGTAATATGTTTTCCATTCTATCAAATGAGACCAAGAAAACGAGAATACAACCATAAATACTATACGAAAATAGACCACAAAGTCGGCATTTTAATTAAAAAAAACGGTCGGAGTTTTTTTTTTCTCATTATGCACTGCGTGCTCCAGGATTTTTTTTATATGGTGCACACTGACCACACAGACCCATTCTCTCACATGTGGGCCTACCAGCTTTCTCCTGCTTGATTTGAAGCCGCTAGAATTTATGAGTATATATACGTCAAACACGGCACCTCGTAAAACGTATATATACGGCCGCGACAGTCAAAGGGTTAATTATGCCATGTGTTGTGTTACCAAGTCATCATGGACCCTTAACCCTTTGAGGGTCGACAGGCCCTCTCCGAAACTCGTTCTCAGGGTCGGCTAAATTTAAAAAAAAAAAAATTATTTTCTCTTATGAAAAGATAGAGAATCTTTTCCCGATCATAAAGACACCAAAAGTTTGAAATTTGATAGAAAACTTACGGAATTATTCTCTCGGAAAGTTAGCGGCCTCGGCAATGTTTACGCATCGGCGTTTTTGCCCACTTTGAGCCCCATTTTCGGCCAATTTCACTGTACTAGTCGACAAAAAACATGAATATTTCGCTAGAACTCCATTTTTTCTATCGAATGGGTGCAAGAAACCACCCATTTATCAAATTCAACTATCCAGTACAGTGGTCAGAATTTAGCAATTTTGCCAATTTCACACAAATTTCAAAAGATGCCAATTTCCGAATAGGGTCCAGAATAAACAAGAAAGACATTCCTGGCACTAAAATGACATTTCCTCTAGTCATTAGTCACGTCTCAAGGCCCCTCTTATATTCTTTTGCTTTCCACTTTGAATTTTTATTTTCACAAAAAATTCAAGATTTACTGTTATGCAGACTACTGCATTAGTGTAAAAAATGGTATAAATATTATTGGTGCACTTGTGAAAGAATATTAGACTCACCAGTTGACGTGTATTGCGCGCTTGGCACAATTTGTTTACTTTTGAAGTTTGGTAAAAATCGAACATTTCTGCTACTTTGAGCTCAATTTCAAGGCACCTTTCCTTGTAAAACCAGTCAAAATCATCTCAATTTCTGTAATATGTCTTCCATTCTATAAAATGAGACCAAGAAAACTAGAATACAACAATAAATACCATACGAAAATACACTGCAAAGTCACTGATTTATTAAAAAAAAATGGTCAAAGTTTTTTTTTTTCTCATTATGCACTGTGTGCTGCAGGATTTTTTTTAGACTGTGCACACTGACCACATAGACCCATTCTTTCTTATGAAGGCCTACCAGCTTTCTCCCACTAGATTTGAGGCCGCTAGAATTTATGAGTACTAGTATGTCAAAAACCCCTACACGTAAGTCGTACTAGTACGACCAAAACCCTCAAAGGGTTAACCGCACAGTTTTGATTTGCGATGAAAAATTTTAGATATGGTATGAATTTGTTGTTTAATTATGCCATGTGTTGTGTTACCAAGTCATCATGGACCCTTAACTGCACAGGAAACAAACCATTACTCTGAAGAACATACAAAATACACCTACCATCCGACTTACGACCTGCTCGACTTACGACCACTCGACTTACGACCACTCAACTTACGACCACTCGACTTACGACCGTGTTTTTTATGCCAAATTTCTGGGAAATAAACAACTATTTGTGTTGTACACAGTGTTTATCCTAAACCTTACAGTATAAAATACAGTACTAACAACATAAAAAGTAAAGTAAAACATGAAATACCAAAATAAAACAATACAATAAAGTCATTACAAAAATGTTTTGTTGATATTCAGTAGTAAAGTTCGACTTACGACCGGTTTCTCGGAACTGAACTCGGTCATAAGTCGGATGGTAGGTGTATGTATTGTGAAAAAAACATAATGCAGGAGTTAAAATTAGTGCACTGATGTATGAATATGGCTTTCCTTAGAGTGAAAAGGGCTCCCTAACCTCCAACTGTATGCCTGCATAATTCCATAAGTATTAAATCAAATTTTGCATTTTTGGTGTCATTAACTTTACAAAAAGATGCTGTACCATTTTAGAAGGCAGAATTTTTTTATTTTTTTGAAAAATGTCAACACAGAAGGGGCTTTAAAGTAGGGCTTTTTTTTTTAACTGTTGATTCATAACAAAAAAAGCAATTGCATTTGAGGAATTTAGTTAGTCATTGATTTCCTGTTTTAACCACATAGCCATCAGTGCAAAGTATGGGGTGATGATATTGTTGAGGCACTAGTAAGTAGGCCTACTGTACTCCTCTTCTAGCATTGTTTTCATGTAAATGCTGCAAGTCTATTCTATCAGCATTTCAGTGAGTGACCATGGACATTATTATGCAAAATGTTTTCCATCATGAGCATCTTGCTAATTATAGTCTGGGAAAACTGCTATTCTTCTATACACTAAATGCCCTTTTAGAAGCCTTGATAGTCCTTCTCTCAAGGTAACACTGCACTGTGTTAACTTTGTCCAGTGTTACTTTTGCACTCATAAACATAGCAGTGTGTTTATATAACCTCTATATAAATTAAGCTTGCATTCATAAACAGCAGTGTGTTTAACCCCTATGCAAATTTGGCTTGCACCCATAAACATAGCAGTATGTTATATAAACACTACATAAATTTAGCTTGTGTCTATAAACAGCAGTGCTCTGTTAATATAACTTCTTTACAAATTTAACTTTCATCCATAAAAATAGTAATAAGTTTATATAACCTCTATAAATGAAAGCAGTATAAGGAAGACATAAAAAATTGTAATCAAAGAAAAAGTTGAAAATCACCATTTACATTATTATGCATTGAGTGGTAGGCCCTGATGTTGTCAAACCTAGAGCCAAAAATGTCAACTTTGCAAGTGTGAAATTATGTAAGTATTGCTAGTATATTAATTCAGTTTTATTACCACCAGAAAAAAATTATTATTAATATCCATTCCACATTGGTCTTTAGTAAAGCATTCCAAAAGAAAATGTTTTTATACATTTAGACTAGTCTCTTAGCGATGGTGAATGACTTATTGTGGGTACATTAGGAATCCAGTGGCCTTTTGTATATTTTTAAAGGCTTTTTGTGCCTGCATATTTTTTTCTTTATTTTAGCCTAAAATTTCTTTCATAAGGTACATAATGTACACTTGGCAGGCTTCATTTTCTTAGCTGATTTTTTTTTATTTTGTTTGCATTTTAATATGCTGATTGTAGTTCATTTAAGTAAATTTATTCTTAAAATTTCATTTTGATCTGAAGTTTACAAAATATAGTTTTTGATTGCTTTAATTAATTTTTATGTTCATTTACTTTTACTGTATTGTAATATATAACTGAATGGAAAGATTCATCATGTGTTCCAATAATAAATTTAAGAGGGAACTATTTACAGTAATGCATTTGTCAGTTGTGGGTATTAATGTAAGTACAGTAGGACCCCTGTATCCATGGGGGATACGTTCCAAGGACCTGTCGTGGATGCTGAAACCACAGATAGTAGCAAACCCCATATATATAAGTCCTTTACATACCTATTGTAAAGTTTAGTTGATAAATTATGCACAATAAGTGGATAATTATCACTTTTTCACTGACGGGAAACGCTTCACGGCTTCTCTTATTCTTTGAAGAACTGCCAGCATCTTTACTTTTGTGCTTTGGGGCCATTGTTATGCAAAATTAAGAGGTGTTTTTGGGCCACAGTAAACCGTGGATACCAAATCATTGGATACAGGAGTTCTACTGTATTTATATGCAGTGGAACCTTGGTATGCGACCATAACTCATTTCAGAAGGCTGTTTGAGTGCCTCTCCATTTGAGTATCGAACAAGTTCTTCCCAACCAATTTTCTGTTTGGTTGGCTGTTATCACTAATTGTCGTAGGCCCCATGGTGACTTATACAAATAATACAAAAAACACCAAAAAATGTGAAGAAACATGAAATAGTTAACAGTGAAGTTCTGGCAGGTCGTATTTGTTTGGTTGAGTGCTGAGCTTTGTTCAAGTAGGGAGCTGGTCATATGTTGAGTGCTGAGCTTTGTTCAAGTAGGGAGCTGGTCATATACCAAGGTTCCACTGTACCTAAGCTTTATCCTCCTTCAACTCCTTGGGCCTAGAAATTATATTATTAGGTGATTTTATAGGTGTATGCTGTATTTACTGTTCAAGGGTTTCTTAAGCAACTGTTTGTTCTGAGAACTTGTTCAGAATGTGAGTTTGGCAGGAAATGAATGATAGCTGATGAAGTGATGTTCCTGAGAAAGATAGTCACAATGACATAGCTTATGGCTCCTTGCCCTTCATATGATATACACAAGGTTGGACCAGGTGGGGAAGGACTTTTTAACCATTGGCCTTATACATAAATTTAGACATTAATAGCTTTACTGCATTTAATCCTCTGTTAAAATAAAATTTTCAACCAAGCTAGGTTAGACTGAAGAGGTGTCATCTTTCATGATTTTCTGTTTTATTCAGAAATCAGTTCAGAGATACAGGGCAGATCATCCAAGAGAAAGAGGTGCATACTAAGGGTGACAGTAAATTCATGGCTTAGTTTGTTGAAGCCACTGATGTTGAACAAGTATGAGATGTACCTTTGCACTACAAGTTTCTAGATTACCTTGCATGCAAGGCACAACAGATATATTTTGCAGAGACAAATTTGATCCCTAGAATACCAGTCTCCCTCATTCTCTCAGTAACCCTAATAGTAATGTTGCGCTATCTAGAAGTTACTATCATGTGTGCTCTCATGAGCAGGTGAAACCTGCTGTCAGCTGCTTTAGGCAGTTATGGCTATATGCAAGGGTATTGAGTGATATGCCTTAATGGTGTGGGCATCCCATCAAGGTAGATGATCTAAAGAAAGAAATAACTTCATCAAGGATATCACATTCAAATGATCCTTTAAAATGCATTATCATTGGTAATACTTTTAATTTGTATGATAATTATTAAATGAATTATGTCTTCATTATGTGGTAATGGCTAGTCAGAAATGTTTCTGTAATTCCTGGAGGTTGTCATAAGATCAGAGCAAAGTATTAAATGCTCTTAAAGGTTGGAGTTAGCCCTTATAGATGTTTATTTAAAAAAAAAATTTACAATAATTTTTGAATAAATAAATCTTGAATGTCCTGCAAGGGGTGGAACCACAGAAACACGATAAGTGAACTGATTACGTTGTCAACTGAGCCACAGGACAGACTGTAACAACATTTCAACACCTAAAGGTTACCTGATTAATGATTTTGGGGTCATTGCCCCAAAATCCAGTCTTAGACTAGGCCTCCTGGTTGATGGCCTGATCAACCAGGTTGTTGGTGCCAGCTGTATGCAATCCAGCATACACACCACAGGCTAGCTAATCAGGAACTAACTTGAGGAACTTATCCAATTCTGTCTCGAAGACAGCTGGGGTTTGTTTGAAGGGAGGGCATTCAAAGGTCTTGGTCCCTTCAAACTTATTGAGTTTATATCTCTTAGTGTACTCATCCTCTTCAAGGGGAGCTCCTTGGCATGGTGAAGAGGCTCTTGGTCTGAGGAATTAGACCTGTCAGTCTCCTTCCTCAGACCGAACCTAATTAACCCCCAATCCCCCCTTCCCTATCCCATCCTCCCCTTTTCCCTTTTCTCCTCCTCCTCCCCACCCCTCCCTTTTGCCCTTCCTCTTTTTGGGTAGGGGAAAGGGTACCGCGGTCCATCCCATTCCGCTGAGGTTCTTGGCGGTGGCGTAGTTGGCCATGGAATCTGGATCGCCTGGGGATGTCCCGATCCCTCTCCGGTATCCCGGAGGGTGACTTTGGGTGTCTTTCAGGCGATGGGTGTATCTCTGGAAGCCACCTTTCGGATTCCGGGGATGGTGGCCGAAGGAGGTATGCTTTGTGGTGGATATCCGGCCGCCCTCTCTTTTGTCCACCTAGGTAACTCAGCAGATGTGAGGTTGCTATCCCGGATTGCTGGTTTATTGGCATGAAGGGTAGGGTATGGCACGGGTTCCATGCTGCATCTGCGCTACTTGTGGTGCTGAGGTCCTCTTGGGCGCGGAGGGAGATTTCCGGCCCTTTCATTCCTCCTGGGAACTATTCCTCCCTGCTCCCCCCTTTTTTTATTCTTTTTTTTATTTTTATTTTCTTCTTTCTTTTTTTTTTCTTAAAAAGAAAAGGAGTAACCTAACCATGGAGAACCCAGTCCATGAACCTACTACCCCCGGGCCCCTTCTTGATACTGCACCCCATTCTGACCCTGACTCGTTTTTTGACCACTTTTCGGACACACTTGATGCCCCTGTACCTCTTGCTGGTGCTGTTTCCTCACCCGCTTCAGGTACCGGGGTTTCGACTGACTCCTTCGATTTGTCTGACCTCCGCTTTCCTTTGACTATGCTTCCGGCCTCTCCCTCTACGGTGCGGCAGTTTTTGAATCGCCAGCCCATTTCACGTCGGACCAACTCTGGTCCCACTTCTAAATATCAACGACAGTTGCCTGATGATGATACTTCACCACCACCATGTTCTTCTCAGAAAAGATCAACACATCAAACACTCTCTTTCCACGCTCAGTTTCGGAATGCACAAAGGACTAAGTTCTTTACTTTACGACCGACTTCCTTTATTGCCTATTTTTCCGACCATAGTATTGGCAAGGTGCTTCTCCACCATGTTGGTAGAGATATTTCCTTCCATGCTCTGAAGAGCGGTACGTGCATCATCACTGTACAGAATGCTACCCAAACTCATGATCTTTCCCTTCTTTCACATATCGATACTATTCCTGTCACTATCGAAAAACATCATTCCCTCAATTCTTGTAGTGGTACTGTCATTCTGCCCCATACCATAGTCCAACAGAATTTTCAGGTATGTGGCAATGACATTCTTGAACAGCAGGAATGCCAAGATCTCCCAATCCTCAAGGTATACACTTATGTCCTTCCTGCCCGTGGACGGAGACGATACCCTTGGAATGTGGCTCGTTTAACTTTCAACAGCCGTGAACTCCCATCCTCAGTTTATGTAGCAGGACATCAGTTACAAGTTCGAAAGGTGATCCCTACACCGCAACAGTGTAGAAATTGCTGGCGATTTGGTCACCCAGCGAAATATTGCAGATCTATAGCCGAATGCCCAGTCTGTGGTGCTGACAACCATTCTAATACATCTTGCAGTCGACCTCCCTCTTGCCTTAATTGTCATGAGGCTCACCCTTTGTACTCTCGCCGTTGCCAGGTCTACTTAAATGAGCATGAAATCCGTTGCCTCAAAGAGGCAGGTCTCCCTTATGCTATGGCAGTTTCTCATCTCAACCTCCAAGGGAGACTACCCCATGTTTCTTACTCTCGTGTTTCAAAACGTCCCCCCACTTCTGGGGTCCCATCTTCTGCAGCCTCCTCTGTTGTTACCCCTCCCATAGTCACTCCTGTATCTAATCCTTTTGCTGTCCTGGGCTTAGACGTCCCTACTTCAACACCTCAGTCTGTTCTGATATCTTCAAGTTCTCCCTCACAAGCCCCGGTATCGACAAGATCTCGTACGACACCTTCTACCAATCGCCTCTCTACTTCTCAGAAGTCCAAAAAATCCCCTTTGCTCAAATCTTCTTTGCTTCCTCCTTCCCTTCTGCCCCCACATTTTACCTTTCCAGTCTCTGTACCTGGTTCTTCCCCTCTCACTGGCTCTATTACAAGTGTGGAGGTTCACCCTCCTCGTTCTGTGCCTTCCTCCCCTGTCCCCTCCCAAGTCTCTCCCTCTTCTGCCGCCTCCCAGGCTTCTGCCTCTTCTGTCCCCTCCCACACTTCTCCAGTTCCCAACACGCTTTCGTCCTCCCCTACTTAAGTATAGTCCATTACTGTCCCAGTCTTTACTCACCCTCCTCCTTCTATCTCCAATATTGTCTCCCATACAACATCTTTGAATTCAGAAGCACTTGACTCTATTTCAGAATATATTGCAGGGACTAAACCTTCAGTGGACACTGATCCACCTCCTGTTCCTTCTGTTCCCTCTCCTCCATCTCCACACCTCCATTCTTCACAACGCTCCGTTCCTTTGCTGCTTGAACATTTTCCAATGCCACAGCACATAGACTTTTCTAACCCCTCTAGTCCGTAGGTGCCCTTACCTGCGGATTCCTGGTATTTTCCTCGTCAATCATGGCCTATTTACAGTGGAATATCCGCGGCCTCAAGGGAAATCAGGGTGAGCTTCAGATGTTGCTTTCCAGGTTTTCCCCTGTTGGTGTTTGCTTACAAGAACCAAAATTACACTCAGCTGTTTTCCAACCCATCTCAGGCTATAATTTATTGTATTCTTCGGATCCTTTCTCAGATGGGACCTTTAATGAAAGTGCCCTTCTTCTACGCAATAATATTCCATACTGTCAACTATTTGTCCATACCTTGCTGCATTACACTGCAGCCCGTATCCACTTGAACAAGTGGTTTACAATATGTTCTTTATATCTCTCTCCTTCTCGGGCATTATCTATCCCAGATTTTGCCTTTCTTGTTTCATCCTTACTGCCACCACTTTTGTTACTTGGCAATTTTAATGCCCACCGTTTCCTCTGGGAGGTCTCATTGTGACTCGCATGGCATTCAGTTGGAGGCTTTTCTCGCTTCTCACCCCCTCCATGTTTTAAATACAGGTACCCCCACCCATTTTGATCCTCGTACTCACACACTCTCTTGCATCGATCTCTCGGTCTGCTCTTCCTCCACTGCACTAGACTTTGCCTGGTCTGTTCTACCTGACTTACATGACAGCGCTCACTTTCCAATCATTCTTACTTCTCCTTCATATTCACCACCTCTTCGTAGCCCTCGCTGGCAATTTGATCGAGCAAATTGAGACCTTTACTCGCAACTAACTGCTTTTAGTGAAATTCCTTCTTCATCCTCCATTGATGAACTTTTACACCTCTTCTCAACATCAGTTTTAACCGCAGCTTCTCATTCTATCCCCCAAACCTCAGGCAGGCATTCTCAGAAGTGTGTGCCATGTTGGTCTCCTGCCTGTGCTTGGGCAGTATGTTTGAAACGCGCTACGTGGGGCAGGTACCGGTACAATAGAACCACAGAAAGACTTCTTGATTTTAAGCAGAAGTGAGCAGTTGCTCGCCGTGTCATCCGTGACACTAAACGCACTTGCTGGCAAGATTATGTTTCCACCATCACCTCGGCTTCATCTATGAGTATAGTCTGGAAAAAAGCATGGAAACTGAGTGGCAAATACTCTCCTGACCTGGCTCCTGTTTTTCAAGCTGCTGGTGTTGATACAGCAAACCCTCTTGATGTTGCCATTGAAATTGGCAATCATCTGGTCAGTATTTCTCAGGGGCTCCATCTATGCCCCTCGTTTCTTTCCTCAAAGTCTACCAGAGAGTTAGCACCCTTGGACTTTTCTTCTCACATTGAAGAACCGTATAATGTGCCTTTTACACTTCAGGAACTGGAGGCGACACTCTCCACTTGCCGATCATCGGCAGCTGGGCCTGACGACATTCATATTCGGATGTTACAACATCTACATCAATCAGCCCTTGTAGTCCTCTTACACCTCTTCAATCTTATTTGGTCACAACGAGTTCTTCCTCAGCTGTGGAAATCTGCCATTGTTCTCCCTTTCCGCAAACCGGGTACTACGGGACATGATACCTCCTGCTATCGTCCCATTGCTCTTACCAGTGCAGTTTGCAAAGTAATGGAACATCTGATAAATTGACATTTAATGTGGTATTTAGAGACACACACCAGTCTCTCCACTAGTCAATATGGCTTTCGTAAGGGACGTTCTACCATAGACCCCTTACTACGTTTGGATACGTATGTTCGTAATGCCTTTGTGAATAACCACTCAGTTATTGCCATATTTTTTGACCTTGAGAAGGCATATGATACAACTTGGAGGTATAATATTTTGGCCCAAGCCCACCCCTTAGGCCTCCAAGGCAATCTACCATCTTTCCTTAAAAACTTTTTAACTGACAGACATTTCCGTGTTCGGGCTAATAATGTGCTCTCCCCGGACTTTGTGCAAGCTGAAGGTGTCCCTCAGGGATGTGTTCTGAGCACAACACTTTTTCTCCTTGCTATAAATGATTTGGCCTCTAGTCTTCCATCCAATATTTAGTCATCACTCTATGTTGATGACTTCGCTATAGCTTGTGCAGGCGCTGACTGTCACCTCATTACAGTTTCTCTCCAGCATGCGGTCGACCGTGTTTCCAATTGGGCCACCACGCATGGGTTTAAATTTTCCAGTACTAAAACTCACCAAATTACTTTCACTAGACGCACTATCATCTCAAATCATCCTTTGTACCTCTATGTCTCACGTATCCCTGAACGTGATACAGTCAGGTTTCTAGGCCTTCTCTTTGACCGAAGGTTATCCTGGAAACCTCACATTACCTCTCTGAAGTCAACTTGTCACAACCGGCTGAACCTTCTTAAAATCCTTGCTCATCTGTGGGGAGCTGATCGTTGAACTCTCCTTCGCCTACATTCAGCCCTCATTTTATCGAAACTTGATTATGGTGATCAGATCTATTCAGCGGCTTCTCCTACTAATCTCTCAAGCCTTAATCCCATCCATCACCAGGGATTACATTTGTGCCTTGGTGCTTTTCGCTCTTCCCCTGTTGAGAGCCTCTATGCAGAAGCAAATATTCCATCCTTGTCCCATCGCCACGATGCCCATTGGATTCGCTACTATGTTCACTCTCGTGATCTCCACAATCCTTCCATATATAGAATAGTCACCGATGTTAGTAGACATTCTTTATTTGTTTGTCCCTTTTCAAGGGGGGCTCCTTGGCGTGGTGAAAAGGCTCTTGGTCTGAGGAATTAGACCTGTCGGTCTCCTTCCTCAGACCAAACCTAATTACCCCCCAATCCCCCCTTCCCTATCCCATCCTCCCCATCCTCCCCTTTTCCCTTTCCTCCTCCTCCTCCCCACCCCTCCCTTTTGCTCTTCCTCTTTTTGGCCTTTGGGATTTTTCCCACAGGCACACTAGTTCCTAGGTAGGGGAAAGGGTACTGGGGTCCATCCCATTCCGTTGAGGTTCTTGGCGGTGGCATAGTTTGCCGTGGAATCTGGATCGCCTGGGGATGTCCCGATCCCTCTCCGGTATCCCGGAGAGTGGCTTTGGGTGTCTTTCGGGCGACGAGTGTATCTCTGGAAGCCACCTTTCGGATTCCGGGGGTGGTGGCCAAAGGAGGTATGCTTTGTGGCGGATATCCGGCCGCCCTCTCTTTTGTCCACCAAGGTAGCTCGGCAGATGTGAGGTTGCTATCCCGGATTGCTGGTTTACTGGCATGATGGGTAGGGTATGGCACGGGTTCCATGCTGCATCTACGCTACTTGCAGTGCTGAGGTCCTCTTGGGTGCGGAGGGAGATTTCTGGCCCTTTCATTCCTCCTAGGAACTATCCCTCCCTGGTCCCCCCTTTTTTTTGTTCTTTTTTTTATTTTTATTTTCTTTTCTTTTTTTTTCTTAAAAACAAAAAGAAAGAAGTAACCTAACCATGGAGAATCCAATCCATGAACCTGCTGCCCCCGGGCCCCTTCTTGATACCGCACCCCATTCTGACCCCGCCTCGTCTTTGGACCACTCTTCGGACACTCCTCATGCCTCTGTACCTCTTGCCGGTGCTGTTTCCTCACCCGCTTCAGGTACTGAGGTCTCGACTGACTCCTTCGATTTATCTGACCTCCGCTCTCCTTTGACTATGCTTCCGGCCTCTCCCTCTGCGGTGCGGCAATTTTTGAATCGCCAGCCCGTTCCATGTCGGACCAACTTTGGTCCCACACCTAAACGCCAACGACAATTACCTGCTGATGATACTTCTCCACCTTCTCGTTCTTCTCAGAAAAGATCGACACGTCCTGCACTCCCTTTCCATGCTCAGTTTCAAACTGCACAATGGACTAAATTCTTCACTTTACGACCGACTTCCTCTACCGCCTATCTTTCCGACCACAGTATTGGCAAGGCACTCCTACGCCATGTTGGTAGAGATATTTCCTTCCATGCTCTGAAGAGCGGTACGTGCATCATCACTGTACAGAATGCTACCCAAGCTCATGATCTTTCTCTTCTTTCCCATGTAGATACTGTTCCTGTCACTATTGAAAAACATCATTCCCTCAATTCTTGTAGTGGTACCATCATTCTGCCCCATACCATAGTTCAACAAAATTTCCAGACATGTGGCAATGACATTCTTGAACAGCTGGAACTCCAAGATCTCCCAAGCCTCAAGGTAGACTCTTATGTTCTTCCTGCCCGCGGGCAATGCCCCCTAGCAATTTGGCTCGTTTAACTGACAGCCGTGAACTCCCATCCTCAGTTTTTGTAGCAGGACATCGGTTACAAGTTCGAAAGGTGATCCCTACACCGCAACAGTGTAGAAATTGCTGGCGATTTGGCCATCCAGCGAAATATTGCAGATTTATAGCCAAATGCCCAGTCTGTGGTGCTGATGACCATTCAAATACGTCTTGCAATCGACCTCACTCTTGCCTTAATTGTCATGAGGCTCACCCTTCGTACTCTCGCCGTTGCCAAGTCTACTTAAATGAGCGGGAAATCCGTTACCTCAAAGAGGCAGAAGGTCTCCCTTTTGCCATGGCAGTTTCTCATCTCCGCCTCCAAGGGAGACTACCTCGTGTTTCTTATTCCCGTGTTTCAAAATGTCCCCTCACTTCTGGGGTCCCATCTTCTGCAGCCTCCTCTGTGGTTACCTCTCCCATAGTCATTCCTGTATCTAATTCTTTTGCTGTCCTAGGCTCAGACGTCCCTACTTCAACACCTCAGTCTGTTCTCGCTTCTTCGTGTTCTCCCTCACAAACCTCAGTATCGACGAGATCTCGTACGACACCTCCTCCCAATCGTCCCTCTACTTCTCAGAAGTCAAAAAAAGGTCCTTTAACCCCTCCTTCCCTTCTTCCACCTCCTCATTTTACCTTCCCTGTCTCTGTACTGGGTTCCTCCCCTCTCACTGGCTCTGTTACAAGTGTAGAGGTTCACCCTCCTCCTCGTACTACACCTACCTCCCCTGTTCCCTCCCAAGTTTCTTCCTCTTCTGCCACCTCCCAGGTTCCTGCCTCTTCTGTCCCCTTCCACGCTTCTTCTCCAGTTCCCTCCACCCTTTTGCCCCCCCCCTACCTTGGTACAGTCCATTACAGTTCCAGTCTTTACTCATCCTCCCCCTACCATCTCCAATATTGTCTCCCATACGACGTCTCTGAATTCCGAAACACTTGAAGCAATCTCTGAATATATTGCAGAGACCAAACCATCAATGGACACTGATCCACCCTCTGTTCCTTCTCTCTCCTCTCCTCCATCTGCGCAACTCCTTTCTTCACAGCGCACCATTCCTTCACTGCTTGAACGTTTTCCGCTGCCTCCGCATGTGGACTTTTCTAACCCCTCTAGTCCGTAGGAACCCTTACCTGCGAATTTCAAGTATCTTTATCATTATCAATCATGGCCTATTTACAGTGGAATATACGTGGCCTCAGGGGTAATCGGGGTGAGCTTCAGATGTTACTCTCCCAGTTTTTCCCTGTTGGTGTTTGCTTACAGGAACCAAAATTACACTCTGCTCTTATCTCTCCCATCTCAGGCTATAATTTATTGTATTCTTCAGATCCTTTTCCTGATGGGACCTTTAATGAAAGTGCCCTTCTTCTACGCAATGATATTCCGTACCATCAGCTATTTGTTCATACTTCGCTGCATTACACAGCAGCCCATATCCACTTGCATAGGTGGTATACACTCTGTTCTTTATATCTCTCTCCTTCTCGGGCACTATCTATTCCGGATATTGCCTTTCTTGTTTCGTCATTACCGCCACCGATTCTGTTACTTGGCGATTTTAATGCCCATCATTTCCTCTGGGGGGTCTCTTACTGTGATTCCTGTGGCATTCAGTTAGAGGCTTTTCTTGCCACCCACCCCCTCCATGTTTTAAATACAGGTACTCACACCCATTTTGATCCTCGGACTCACACTCTCTCTTGCATCGAACTCTCAGTCTGCTCTTCCTCCGCTGCATTAGACTTCACCTGGTCTGTTCTCCCGGATTTACATGACAGCGATCATTTCCCAATCATTCTTACTTCTCCTTCATATTCACCACCTCTTCGTGTCCCACGCTGGCAATTTGATCAGGCAAATTGGAACCTTTACTCACAACAAACTGTTGTTAGTGAGGTTCCTTCTTCGTCTTCCATTGATGAGCTTTTACACCTCTTCTCGTCCTCCGTTTTAACCGCAGCTTCTCATTCTATACCCCAAACTTCGGGCAGGCATTCTCAGAAATGCGTGCCTTGGTGGTCTCCTGCTTGTGCTCGTGCAGTACGTTTGAAATGCGCTGCATGGGGCTGGTACCGGTACAATAGAACCACAGAGAGACTTCTTGATTTTAAGCAGAAGCATGCGATCGCTCGCCGTGTCATCCGTGATGCTAAACGCACTTGCTGTCGAGATTATGTCTCCACCATCACCTCTGCTTCCTCTATGAGTGCAGTCTGGAAAAAAGTACAAAAACTGAGTGGTAAATATTCTCCTGACCTGGATCCTGTTCTGCGGGTTGCCGATGTTGATATAGCAAACCCACTAGATGTTGCCAATGAAATTGGCAATCTGGTCCGTATTTCTCAGGGGTTCCATCTATGCCCCTCGTTTCTTTCCTCAAAGTCTGCCAGAGAGTTAGCACCCTTGGAGTTTTCTTCTCTCAGAGAAGAACAGTATAATGTGCCTTTTACACTTCAAGAACTGGAGGCAACACTCTCAGCTTGCCGATCATCGGCAGCTGGGCCCGACGACATTCATATTCGTATGCTACAACATTTACATCAGTCAGCCCTTGCAGTCCTATTACGCCTTTTCAATCTTATTTGGTCACAAGGAGTTCTTCCACAGCTGTGGAAATCGGCAATTGTTCTCCCTTTCCGCAAACCAGGCACTACGGGACATGAAGCCTCCCACTATCGTCCCATTGCTCTTACCAGTGCAGTTTGCAAAGTGATGGAACGCCTGGTAAATAGACGTTTAGTGTGGTATTTAGAGACACACAACAGTCTCTCCACTCGTCAATATGGCTTTCGTAAGGGACGTTCTACCATAGACCCCTTACTACGCTTGGATACATACGTTCGTAATGCCTTTGCGAATAACCACTCAGTTATTGCCATATTTTTTGACCTTGAGAAGGCATATGACACAACTTGGAGGTATAATATTTTAGCCCAAGCCCACTCCTTAGGCCTTCGAGGCAATCTGCCATCCTTCCTTAAGAACTTTTTAACTGACAGGCATTTCCGTGTTCGGGTTAATAATGTGCTCTCCCCGGACTTTATCCAAGCTGAAGGTGTCCCCCAGGGATGTGTTTTGAGCACAACACTTTTTCTCCTTGCTATAAATGATTTGGCCTCTAGTCTTCCATCAAATATTTGGTCATCACTCTATGTTGATGACTTCGCTATTGCCTGTGCAGGCGCTGACTGTCACCTCATTACAGTTTCTCTCCAGCATGCGGTCGACCGTGTTTCCAATTGGGCCACCACACATGGGTTTAAATTTTCCAGCACCAAAACTCACGAAACTACTTTCACTAGACGCTCTGTCATCTCCGATCATCCATTGTACCTCTATGGCTCCCGTATCCCTGAACGTGATACAATCAGGTTTCTGGGCCTCCTCTTTGACCGTAGGTTATCCTGGAAACCTCACATTACCTCTCTGAAGGCAACTTGTCACAGCCGGCTGAACCTTCTTAAAACCCTTGCTCATCTTTCATGGGGAGCTGATCGTCGAACTCTCCTTTGCCTACATTCCACCCTCATTTTATCGAAACTTGATTATGGCGACCAGATCTATTCATCGGCTTCTCCTGCTACTCTCGCTAACCTTAACCCCATTCATCACCAAGGATTACGTTTATGCCTTGGTGCTTTTCGCTCTTCCCCTGTTGAGAGCCTCTATGCAGAAGCGAACGTTCCATCCTTATCCGATCGCTGTGATGCCCATTGCCTTCGCTACTATGTACGCTCTCATGATCTCCGCAATCCTTCCATTTATAGAATGGTCACTGATATTAGTAGACATTCTTTATTTGTTTGCCGTCTCTGTTTGCTCCGTCCCTTTTCTCTTTGACTACATTCGCTCGTCTTCCCTTCAGTTACCACCTTTCTATGTTCATGTAGCATCTCACTTTTCCCTGCCCCCCTGGGAAGTTACAGCTATCCAAGTCTGTTCTTTCTCACTCCCTTATGCAAAACCCCAACTACCTATGGTAGCTTCCCGCTCTCTTTTTCTTGACCACTTCCGCTCTCAATCTCATGGCATCGGAGTGTACACAGATGGCTGTAAGTCTTCTGATGGCATTGGATTTGGAGCAGTGTTTCCGGACAGTGTCGTGTGAGGATATTTATTATCCTCGGCTAGCATTTTTACAGCTGAATTGTATGCCATTCTTGCAGCACTTATCCGTATTGCATCTTTGCCTGTGTCATCATTTGTGGTTGTCTCTAACTCCCTTAGCTACAGGCTATATGAAAATTTGATACACCTCACCCCCTAGTCCTCCGCATCCAACTTTGGCTACGCCGTATCTCTACCAAGCATGAAGCTATTGTTTTTTGTTGGGTCCCTGGTCATGTTGATGTACAGGGCAATGAACAGGCAGACACTGCTGCGCGGTCAGCAGTACATGACCTACCAGTTTCATATAGAGGTGTTCCATTTACGGACTCTTTTGCTGTAATAGCTACCCACCTTCACACCCGTTGGCAACAACGTTGGTCTAATCTACTCGGTAACAAAGTTCATTCTATTAAACCGAGTATAAGTTACTGGCTGTCTTCTTGTCATCAGTGTCAAGGTTGGAAGACTACTCTCTCCCTACTCTACTCTCTACTCTACTCTACTGGCCACACTCGTCTTACTCATGGGTATCTCATGGAGAGGCACCCTGTTCCTCTCTGTGAGACGTGCCAGGTTCCAGTATCGGTTAGCCACATTCTGTTAGACTGCCCTCTCTATCAACGAGCACGCAGAATTTACCTCCAACGTCGTCTCCGCTCTACTATCTCTCTACCTTCCCTTCTTGCTGATGGACCCTCCTTTAATCCTGACTCTCTAATTGACTTCTTGACAACAACTGACTTACTCCACAAACTCTGATGATGATACCTTTCGCACTCCCCTCAGCCCTTTCTACCTCAATCTCTTGCTACCTTCTACCCCTGTACTGTCCACTGCCCCGCTGTTCTCCGTACCCTACTAATTATCCCTTCCCCTTTTGCCACCTGATACTCCTGCTACCTTCCTGCCCTGCAGCGCTGTATAGCCCTTGTGGTTTAGCGCTTCTTTTTTATTATAATAATTAGTGTACTCATTGCACCCCTGCTTTTCATTGGGGGTATTTTACACTGTATTTAGACCTTCTTGCTCTTGTAGGGAGTAATTTTGGTGTGCTGTTTTGAACCAGTCCTCCGGCATTTTCGTAGTGTCATTTATGATGCATCTTTCTAGCCTATGTTCCAGGAAGTACAGTTCAAAGGACTTCAGCCATTTCCAGTAATATAGGTTAGGTACTTTGTGCATTTCTAGAAAATGTGAAGGTTCTCTGTATGTTCTTCAGTTCTGTCATTTCACCTTCCTTGAAAAGGCCAATTAGTATACAGCAATATTCCAGTCTAAAGAGCACAAGTGACTTAGAGTATCATCGTTGGTTTGGAATCTCATTACCCAGTCTATTAATTTTTTTGGATTTGTGATAGCAACACTGCTGTGATCTTGAATGCAAGATCTGACATTATCCCTTCTAAATCCCTAACATTCCTCTTCCATTCTATTAAGTGGTTTGAGTTTGCTTTATACACCATTTCAGTTTTTAATTTTTAAATTTTTCCATAGCACAGTAAGTGAATTGTCACAAACAACCCTTCAGTACAATAACAGCCCTAGGACCATCATAATTCTTCAACACAATAATAGCCCCTAGGATTGTTACAGCTTTTCAGCTTAATGCAAAATACACATACTCATAAGTAATTTTTTTTCAATATCTTGTTAATTTTAGAATGTTGTGCTTTGCACATTTTATTTAGGTGGTCTTATGGCTAGAAATATATAGTCAAAGCACATTTCAATTGCACCAGATGACCTCTTAGGATACACTTTTATTCGTATTGATCCTCTTGACAGGGAGTTCTTGATCTAAGGAATTGAATCTACTATCTGCCATGTGCTTGAATCAGACCTGATTATCTCTATTCTCAGGCCCTGTATGACTCCTTTAAGTATTGCTCTTCCCCATTAATATAATAATGATAATTGCATCTCAGTCACACATGATCAGACATTACATATATAACTACCCCTACTCAACTTTACCTAGCATCAGTTCATTAAGTTTTATGGTTACACTAACTAAAAAAAAAAAAAAGTGAAATTGGGTGATGAAGCAAGAAATATCTAGAAAGTTTTGGAAGCTTGTTTGCCAAATCCCGGAGAAGTTTAGCAAATGAACAATAATGAGTAAAATATTTTGCGAAGTGTATAGTGTGGTTATGTATAGTATATAGTGTGGCTTTAACATTGATGTCTACTGTGGTAATATGCTTGCTGTTAAGCTTGGCTTATATGCATAATATAGTGTCATATTTGCCATGTAGTGCAACATGCTATGCTTAGTGCAGTGTTTTCTCTGCTGATATTTACAGTACTTGTATTGTTTTTGTACATGAATTGTGAACTGTGATACATTCTTGGCTTTTTGACAGGCTAGGTAGATTGTCTTGTAGGTTTATTGCCCTCTAGAAGAAGAGGATTCACCAGTTATCTATCTTGTGTGCTTCTTTAGCAAAGTGAAGTTGCCCTTAGTGTGTTCATATTAAACATCCTCCCTCCCCCCCAAAAAGAGGGTTTATATCATCCACCTTGTACATTAACCTTAATGTGTGTACATTTAGTAAGCTCAGTCATGCCTTGTTTGAGAAGTTTAGTCCTGCAGCTCTCTGCCTGTTCTGGTATGTATGCTAGTTTATTTCTGGGATGAGTTTTTGGAGAAGGTTGTTGTGATCAGCAGTTAAACAGAAAAACTATCTTTAATGGCAAATGAATACATCCAGATGTACAGGCAGGCCTCATTTATACAGCAGGTTAGGTTCCAGGCTACTGCTGCATAACAAAAATTGATGTAAAGTGAAACATAGCCTGTTTTCACTTTTAAATACATATAAAAGCCCAATAACATGTTTTCACTATCATATATTAAATGGGCAGTAGAGGTAGGCCTAAAAAATGCATATACAATAGACCGTCGTTTAACATAGTAGTTACGTTCCTGAAAATGCTGTTTTAGTTAAAAACGTGTTAGACAAACTGAAGAACTTATGGGAAAAATAGGGTTACATTCCTGGGAGCCCCAAAAAAGCCAAACAACTTTTTTTTTAGACCTCCAGATCTTACAAAAATAAAAGTGAATATGTAACTGTAGTTCATTGTTGTGATGTATTAAGTTGTTTTTACTGCTTAAGGTTACAAATGCAACAGAATAATAGCATTTCTTATCTTAACCCTTTGACTGTTTCAGGCCCCTCTCTGAAACTGTCATTCTATGTCGCCAAATATTCAAAAAAAAAAAAAATTATTTTTTCTTATGAAAATGTTAAGATTATTTTTCTGAGTGTTTTAGTCCCAAAAAAAAATTTTTGCCATCGGTACTTACTGAGATATAGAGCCGTGAAGTTTGCAGAAAATGAGCCGCGTATGGCAACAGCGGCGACTGCCGCTCACCCAGTAAACTTTAGTTTACTTGTATTTGAAGGTTTTTTGTTTTTTTCACTATTTTATTTTTTCACATAACTTATGTGGCCTATGAGACCAAAGTATGGTGCAATGTACATATATACACTCGTTGTATACAACACAATAAGCACACAAACATAATTATCAATATATTGTTTACAAAACTTGTTTACAAAAACAAACAATCATCCTCCTCCTCCTCCTCCTCCTCCTCCTCCTCCTCCTCCTCCTCCTCCTCCTCCTCCTCCTCCTCCTCCTCCTCCTCCTCCTCCTCCTCCTCCTCATCCTACTCCTCCTCCTCCTCCTCCTCCTCCTCCTCCTCCTCCTCCTACTCCTCCTCCTCCTCCTACTCCTCCTCCTCCTCCTTCTCCTCCTCCTTCTCCTCATCCTCCTCCTCCTCCTCCTACTCCTCCTCCTCCTCCTCCTCCTCCTCCTACTCCTCCTCCTCCTCCTCCTCCTCCTACTCCTCCTCCTCCTCCTCCTCCTCCTCCTCCTCATCCTCCTACTCCTCTTCCTCCTCCCTCTTCCTCCTCCTCCTCCTTCTCCTCCTCCTCCTCCTCCTCCTACTCCT
This sequence comes from Cherax quadricarinatus, assembly GCF_038502225.1. Lineage (NCBI taxonomy): Eukaryota > Metazoa > Arthropoda > Malacostraca > Decapoda > Parastacidae > Cherax > Cherax quadricarinatus. Next base: position 10,724,008 of record NC_091348.1, read on the forward strand.
CATCCTCCTCCTCGTCCTCCTCCTCCTCCTTCTACTTCTCCTTCTACTCCTCCTTCTCCTCCTCCTTCTCCTCCTCCTCCTCCTCCTCCTCCTCCTCCTCCTCCTCCTCCTCCTCCTCCTCCTCCTCCTCCTCCTCCTCCTCCTCCTCCTCCTCCTCCTCCTCCTCCTCCTCCTCCTCCTCCTCCTTCTCCTCCTCCTCCTCCTTCTCCTCCTCCTCCTCCTCCTCCTCCTCCTCCTCCTCCTCCTCCTCCTCCTCCTCCTTCTCCTCCTCCTCCTCCTCCTCCTCCTCCTCCTCCTTCTCCTCCTCCTCCTGCTCCTCCTCCTCCTTCTCCTTCTCCTCCTCCTCCTCCTCCTCCTCCTCCTCCTCCTCCTCCTCCTCCTCCTCCTCCTCCTCCTCCTCCTCCTCTCCTCCTCCTTGTCTTGTGTGCGAGTGTGTGGCTTATAATTGTTTTGAGTCAGAAGTCGGCAGCTGTCAAAGTGACATATTGTCTCATTAGTCACTACCCCTACCTCCTGTCAAAACAATGGGGTCGGACGCTGCTTCCCCTCCTCCATTCTATCTAATTATCTTTCTCCCTCATTCTATATCTTTCAATCTGTCTCTCTTTCTATCTGTCTGCCTATCTCTGTCTCACAGGTACACATAAATACAAGTATACATAGTGTAAATTACCTAGGATAACCCAAGAAATCCAGACAAAGTGCTATACTCTGCTTGAAGATGTGAGTAAACGTGATGACACAGTCTTGTGGCTCTCTCTGAGACAGAGAGCTAGATGGACAGACAGGGAGCTTGACAGACAGACAAATAGACAGACAGAAATGTTTGTGTACCAGCAAAAACAAAGGGAGAGCGATGGTCATGTAATATTACCCTCCTTTACGCTCATCAAAGTCAGCTCTTATCAGATGTTATCTCCCCTTATCTTGTCACTGTCATGGGGTGGACTTTTTTTTTTCTTGCTTCAAGGGAACAATATTATTACATCTTCTTCTTCCTCCTCCTCCTCTTCTCCTTCTCCTCCTCCTCCTCCTCCTCCTCCTCCTCCTCCTCCTCCTCCTCCTCCTCTTCCTTCCCTCCTCCTCCTCCTCCTCTTCCTCCCCTCCTCCCCCTCCTCCTCCTCCATTGCTTTTGGTCTCAAACTCCTCCAAATCATGAAATTGATCTTCACTGACACTTCCATCTGTGTTAGAGCATCACTTGGGAAGAGAAGAGTCCCAGATTTGCTAGGGAATCACATATTTCTTACCGCTAGACATGCTGAAAAAGGACAACTGAAATGGCATTCCCACAATGCACCACTGGCTCCCCGATTTTTTTTATATGGTGCACACTGACCATGGAGACCCATTCTCTCACATGTGGGCCTACCAGCTTTCTCCTGCTTGATTTGAAGCTGCTAGAATTTATGCGTATAAATACGTCAGAAACATTGGCTCGTAAGACGTATTTATACGTCGGAAACAGTCAAAGGGTTAAATTGTGGGTGCTGGTGTTTGTGGATGATGGTGGAGAGTTATGCTGTGGCCCTACTGGGTTGAGGTGGATGGTAGTTAGTTAGTTTAATATGTTTATTATGCACCCCATACCCATCCTGTGGGCGGTAGTCAAAAGATTACAGAGGTACATAATTGGTCCAGGAACTGGACTCCAAAGTTTTGATAACTGAGCAAGTTACACAGGTAATAAACTAGATCTGGTCGTAATCATGACCAAGTTACAAAGGTAATGAGCTCCAGGTAGAGCTGGTCACACTCATGAATAATTGCAAAGGTAATGAATCAAACACATTAATCATGAGAATTTACAAAGGTAATGAGCTCCAGGTAGAGCTGGTCACAATCATGACAAGTTTCAAAGGTAATGAATGATAAACACATTATGACATGATAACAATTATAGACAAATTACAGAGTAATGAGCAGTTAACAAACATAGTAGGGAATTCATCCAATGCCCCAACAACAGATGTTGCTAGGTGCCTGTCTCTCCTCGGCAGACAGTCATTGCAAACAGCAGCAAGTTGCCCGGGGATCTGCTGTGCTGCTTGCACGAGCACCATCGACCCTCCCTAAGAGGTCCAAGGACAAAAGGAATGGTTAATTGCTTGGCTGTTTCAGAGTAAACAAATGATGTCACTGTCCATTCCAGTATGCAGTCATGAATGGATTGACATTATTTATACAATTATTGCAATAAGGAATAACAGTAAATCTTATATTTTTTGTGTGAATAAAAATTACAAATTTATATAATAATAATAATAATAATAATATGTATAATAGGTAGTAGGTTGGTAGACAGCAACCACCCAGGGAAGTACTACCGTCCTGCCAGATGACTGTGAAACAAAAACCTGTAACTGTTTTGCATGATGGTAGGATTGCTGGTTTCTTTTTCTGTCTCATAAACACGCTAAGATAACAGGGATATCTTGCTACTCCTACTTACACTTTGGTCACACTTCACAGACACGCACATGCATATATATATATACATACATCTAGGTTTTTCTCCTTTTTCTAAATAGCTCTTGTTCTTTTTTATTTCTTCTATTGTCCATGGGGAAGTGGAAAAGAATCTTTCCTCCGTAAGCCATGCGTGTCGTATGAGGCGACTAAAATGCCGGGAGCAATGGGCTAGTAACCCCTTCTCCTGTATACAATTACTAAAAAAGAGAAGAAGAAAAACTTTATAAAACTGGGTTGCTTAAATGTGCGTGGATGTAGTGCGGATGACAAGAAACAGATGATTGCTGATGTTATGAATGAAAAGAAGTTGGATGTCCTGGCCCTAAGCGAAACAAAGCTGAAGGGGGTAGGAGAGTTTCAGTGGGGGGAAATAAATGGGATTAAATCTGGAGTATCTGAGAGAGTTAGAGCAAAGGAAGGGGTAGCAGTAATGTTAAATGATCAGTTATGGAAGGAGAAAAGAGAATATGAATGTGTAAATTCAAGAATTATGTGGATTAAAGTAAAGGTTGGATGCGAGAAGTGGGTCATAATAAGCGTGTATGCACCTGGAGAAGAGAGGAATGCAGAGGAGAGAGAGAGATTTTGGGAGATGTTAAGTGAATGTATAGGAGCCTTTGAACCAAGTGAGAGAGTAATTGTGGTAGGGGACTTGAATGCTAAAGTAGGAGAAACTTTTAGAGAGGGTGTGGTAGGTAAGTTTGGGGTGCCAGGTGTAAATGATAATGGGAGCCCTTTGATTGAACTTTGTATAGAAAGGGGTTTAGTTATAGGTAATACATATTTTAAGAAAAAGAGGATAAATAAGTATACACGATATGATGTAGGGCGAAATGACAGTAGTTTGTTGGATTATGTATTGGTAGATAAAAGACTGTTGAGTAGACTTCAGGATGTACATGTTTATAGAGGGGCCACAGATATATCAGATCACTTTCTAGTTGTAGCTACACTGAGAGTAAAAGGTAGATGGGATACAAGGAGAATAGAAGCATCAGGGAAGAGAGAGGTGAAGGTTTATAAACTAAAAGAGGAGGCAGTTAGGGTAAGATATAAACAGCTATTGGAGGATAGATGGGCTAATGAGAGCATAGGCAATGGGGTCGAAGAGGTATGGGGTAGGTTTAAAAATGTAGTGTTAGAGTGTTCAGCAGAAGTTTGTGGTTACAGGAAAGTGGGTGCAGGAGGGAAGAGGAGCGATTGGTGGAATGATGATGTAAAGAGAGTAGTAAGGGAGAAAAAGTTAGCATATGAGAAGTTTTTACAAAGTAGAAGTGATGCAAGGAGGGAAGAGTATATGGAGAAAAAGAGAGAAGTTAAGAGAGTGGTGAAGCAATGTAAAAAGAGAGCAAATGAGAGAGTGGGTGAGATGTTATCAACAAATTTTGTTGAAAATAAGAAAAAGTTTTGGAGTGAGATTAACAAGTTAAGAAAGCCTAGAGAACAAATGGATTTGTCAGTTAAAAATAGGAGAGGAGAGTTATTAAATGGAGAGGTAGAGGTATTGGGAAGATGGAAGGAATATTTTGAGGAATTGTTAAATGTTGATGAAGATAGGGAAGCTGTGATTTCGTGTATAGGGCAAGGAGGAATAACATCTTGTAGGAGTGAGGAAGAGCCAGTTGTGAGTGTGGGGGAAGTTCGTGAGGCAGTAGGTAAAATGAAAGGGGGTAAGGCAGCCGGGATTGATGGGATGAAGATAGAAATGTTAAAAGCAGGTGGGGATATAGTTTTGGAGTGGTTGGTGCAATTATTTAATAAATGTATGGAAGAGGGTAAGGTACCTAGGGATTGGCAGAGAGCATGCATAGTTCCTTTGTATAAAGGCAAAGGGGATAAAAGAGAGTGCAAAAATTATAGGGGGATAAGTCTGTTGAGTGTACCTGGTAAAGTGTATGGTAGAGTTATAATTGAAAGAATTAAGAGTAAGACGGAGAATAGGATAGCAGATGAACAAGGAGGCTTTAGGAAAGGTAGGGGGTGTGTGGACCAGGTGTTTACAGTGAAACATATAAGTGAACAGTATTTAGATAAGGCTAAAGAGGTCTTTGTGGCATTTATGGATTTGGAAAAGGCGTATGACAGGGTGGATAGGGGGGCAATGTGGCAGATGTTGCAAGTGTATGGTGTAGGAGGTAGGTTACTGAAAGCAGTGAAGAGTTTTTACGAGGATAGTGAGGCTCAAGTTAGAGTATGTAGGAAAGAGGGAAATTTTTTCCCAGTAAAAGTAGGCCTTAGACAAGGATGTGTGATGTCACCGTGGTTGTTTAATATATTTATAGATGGGGTTGTAAGAGAAGTAAATGCGAGGGTCTTGGCAAGAGGCGTGGAGTTAAAAGATAAAGAATCACACACAAAGTGGGAGTTGTCACAGCTGCTCTTTGCCGATGACACTGTGCTCTTGGGAGATTCTGAAGAGAAGTTGCAGAGATTGGTGGATGAATTTGGTAGGGTGTGCAAAAGAAGAAAATTAAAGGTGAATACAGGAAAGAGTAAGGTTATGAGGATAACAAAAAGATTAGGTGATGAAAGATTGAATATCAGATTGGAGGGAGAGAGTATGGAGGAGGTGAACGTATTCAGATATTTGGGAGTGGACGTGTCAGCGGATGGGTCTATGAAAGATGAGGTGAATCATAGAATTGATGAGGGAAAAAGAGTGAGTGGTGCACTTAGGAGTCTGTGGAGACAAAGAACTTTGTCCTTGGAGGCAAAGAGGGGAATGTATGAGAGTATAGTTTTACCAACGCTCTTATATGGGTGTGAAGCGTGGGTGATGAATGTTGCAGCGAGGAGAAGGCTGGAGGCAGTGGAGATGTCATGTCTGAGGGCAATGTGTGCTGTGAATATAATGCAGAGAATTCGTAGTTTGGAAGTTAGGAGGAGGTGCGGGATTACCAAAACTGTTGTCCAGAGGGCTGAGGAAGGGTTGTTGAGGTGGTTCGGACATGTAGAGAGAATGGAGCGAAACAGAATGACTTCAAGAGTGTATCAGTCTGTAGTGGAAGGAAGGCGGGGTAGGGGTCGGCCTAGGAAGGGTTGGAGGGAGGGGGTAAAGGAGGTTTTGTGTGCGAGGGGCTTGGACTTCCAGCAGGCATGCGTGAGCGTGTTTGATAGGAGTGAATGGAGACAAATGGTTTTTAATACTTGACGTGCTGTTGGAGTGTGAGCAAAGTAACATTTATGAAGGGATTCAGGGAAACCGGCAGGCCGGACTTGAGTCCTGGAGATGGGAAGTACAGTGCCTGCACTCTGAAGGAGGGGTGTTAATGTTGCAGTTTAAAAACTGTAGTGTAAAGCACCCTTCTGGCAAGACAGTGATGGAGTGAATGATGGTGAAAGTTTTTCTTTTTCGGGCCACCCTGCCTTGGTGGGAATCGGCCGGTGTGATAATAAAAAAAATAAATAAATAATAATAGTATAATAATATAATACAATAATAATAATATATGTTTAATAATAATAATACATATATAATAATAATGTACTGCATATAACAATTATAATAGACGGCTTCAAAAGGCCGTCACTAGATGGCAGTGTTTACCACAACAAAGAGGGAGGGGTTGTGGCCACCTCCATCTGTTACATAATGACATATTTTATTCATTCTAGAGTATATATCATGTTTCTATGTTATTGATATTGTTTGTTATGTCATATTAGATGAACTGTGATAGATAAATAAGCCGTATAGATGATATTAGCTAAATTATTCATGAAGTATTTTGCCCGGTCTCCAGACAAATTCTCGTCCACCGCCGACACTGCCCATACCACCACTTGAATGACATATTTTATTCATTTTAGAGTATATATCAGGTTTGTATGTTATTTATATTGTTTATTATGTCGTATTAGATGAAGTGAGATATATAAATAAGCCGTAGAGTTGATATTAGCAAAATTATTGAAGTATACAGAATTCCACTGGAACAGATTAATTGCATTTCAATTAATTTAAATGAAGAAAATTGACTCTGCAAACAAGCAAATCCAGTTGTGAGCAAGGTCATGGAACGGATTAAACTCGCAAGTAGAGGTTCCACTGTATAGGCAACACTTCTGCAAGCGGCAGGAGTCAATGTTGCCGACAGGTGAGCATCCAGTGCCAACTTCACGGTCTTATATCTCGGTAAGTACTGACCCTAAAAATTTTTTTTTATTCCTGTAACATGTAGGAAAAAAAAAATGTAGAAAAATGTGCTCTTCATTTTAAAAGAAAAAAAATGATTTTTTTTTATTTTTCAAAATATTTGGAGCACCACACGAGTGAATGTAGATTTACATTTGGACAGTTTAAGGGTTAATGTAGGGTGAGAGGCGAAAAGTATTTATTTGAAGAAAGTCGTGTGGGAGGTAGGGTAGCCCGCCTGGCCACCCCACCCACTATGTAAACAAACGGACGAAGTGTCTGGTTATGGTTCATAAGCATTCATACAAATATCTTACATTGTGTACAAGTTGTCTCCATAGTGGTACAGTAGAATTTATTTATTTATTTATTTATTTATTTAAAAATTTGAGCACACATACAGAGGTACAAAAAATACAGATAAGAGCAGCATGCTAAAGCCACTTATACTATGCATAGCATTACGGGCTGGCTTAAAATTAACTTAAGATTAACTAAGCAATGATGAAATCAGTGATAAAACTTTAATGTAAACAGATTACTATAAAGCACAAGTGAGTATTACAAAGACAGGTCATATGGTTGTATGCATTGTTGTACATTCAGTAGAATGGAGTATTCTGTTAGGTAGTGTATTTAAAAAATAATAAAGTTAGATTGGGTTTTAGGTTTAACATTTATGTGATATAATTGTGAGAAACATTTAAGATATACAATTTATAAGGTTCAGTTATTCAGTATTTATTTGGTTTTGGGTGAGTAAGTGATCTTTGAGAAGAGACTTGAATTTATAAACAGGTAGTGTTTCTTTTATATTTACAGGTAATGAATTCCAGATTTTAGGGCCTTTTATGTGCATTGAGTTTTTGCATAGTGTGAGATGGACACGAAGAACATCAAAGAGTGATCTGTGCCTTGTGTTATGGTCATGTGTTCTGTTGAGGTTGGCAAGGAGATGTTTGAGGGGAGGGTTAATATCAGAGTTAAGTGTTCTATGTATGTAATAGGTGCAGTAATAAGTATGGATGTTTTGTATGGTGAGTAGGTTTAGTGTATTGAATATTGGTGAAGTGTGCTGCCTATAGTGAGAATTTGTTATCATTCTAACTGCAGCCTTTTGTTGGGTAATTAGTGGTCTGAGATGGTTACTTGTTGTTGAGCCCCATGCACAAATTCCATAGGTGAGATAGGGGTAAATAAGAGAGTGATATAGGGCCAGGAGGGCTGACTGTGGAGCATAGTACCGTATCTTCGATAGAATGCCTACAGTCTTGGAAATTTTCTTAGAAATTTGTTGTATATGTGTATGAAATTTGAGTCTATTATCAAGGTGGATTCCTAAGAATTTTCCCTCTGTTAGCTTTGTGATAGGTGATCCGTTTATCATTATGTTAAGAGGGACATCTGTAGCTCTGTTACCAAACTGAATGAAGTAGGTTTTGTCAATGTTTAGTGTAAGTTTGTTAGTCCTCATCCAGGTAGATATTTTCTGTAATTCGGTATTTACAGTATTGGCTAGTGTGACTGGGCTCGGGTGGGAGAAGACGTATGTAGTGTCATCTGCAAATAGTGTGGGTTTGAGTAATTGCGAAGCATTTGGTAGGTCATTTATGTATAGGAGAAAGAGAAGAGGGCCAAGGACACTTCCCTGTGGGACACCAACTGTAATTGGTTGTGCAGAAGAGTTTGCCCCATTTGCATACACATATTGGCTTCTGTTGCTGAGGTATGACTTGAGGTAGTTGAGGGAGTGCCCTCTTATACCATAGTGTGACAATTTTACGTGGAGCAAGTCATGGTTAACTGTATCAAAAGCTTTACGTAAGTCAATGAAGATCCCCAGTGGGACTTCTTTTTTCTCTATTGCAGTGTATATATGTTCTAGCATGTGTATAATAGCATCATTAGTATTTTTATTAGGCCTGAATCCAAATTGGCAGGGGTTGAGTATGTTTTGGGAGATAAGGTAGGAGTAGATTCGTTTATGAATTAATTTTTCGAAGATTTTTGAGAGAGGGTGTAAGTTGGATATTGGCCTATAGTTATTCAACTCTGTTTGGTCTCCTCCTTTGTGGATCGGGGTGACCCTTGCTATTTTGAGTACTGTAGGGAAGGTGGAGGATTCAATGGATTTGTTAAAGAGTGTTGCAATGATTGGTGATAGCACTTGTGACACTTTTTTGTATATAAAGGGTGGTAAGGTATTTAAATCTCCTGCCTTGTTTTTTAGTGTGTTGATAATAAGGGAGACTTCGTATGGGTTAGTCGGAGCTAGGAACAGTGTGTTCGGGTAGTTGCCGGTGAGGTAGTCATTTGGTGGGGTATCTGAGCTTGGGATTTTATTGGCAAGGTTTTGTCCTATAGTGGAGAAGAAGTCATTGAGTCTGTTTGCTGTTTCTGTTGGTGGGAGTTGGGGTTCATCTGATTTTGCTAATTTTATTTCGCTATTTCGTGATATCTTTTTTGATCCTAGAATTTCTGATAGGGTTTTCCAGGTCTTTTTTATATCACCTCGTAAGTTGGATAATCTGTTCTCATAATACAATTTTTTTGCCCTTCTTATCAGGCTGGTTAGGATTGACGAGTAACGTTTTGTTTGGTCTCTGGTTATGTGACCCATTCTGTACTGTTTTTCATATTGGTGTTTTGTATTTATGGATTTGAATAAATAAAGACCAACACTTCCATTCTCATGTGACATCATTTTAAGAAGGAATGATGCTCTGACAAGTTAGTACAGAATAAATAAACAGCAACACTCCCATTCTCATGCAACACACCATTTTTAGAGTGAATGATATTATTATTATTATTATTATTATTATTATTATTATTATTATTATTATTATTATTATAAAAAAGAAATGCTGAACCCACAAGGGTCGTGAATAGCTATAGATAGAGGGAAGGCATACAAAAGGAATATTTCTCCACAATTACGTAAATGGTGTTTGACTAGAGAAAACGTAATTCTTCCAACACACTTACAAACCTTTTGGTAAACAAATCCATATTTATGTCAGTTTTTATACTTTGGGTGTCTGTATCATGTTTATATGTTATGTAGAGTGTTTTTTTACATAATTTTGAAAAAAATGACATAGTCGGATTAATGGAAATGTCTATATTAACATAATATACGACATTTAATGCCCCCAAGAGATTATATGGCGTCAAGAGTAGAGAGACTCTTAGTGATTTTAATGTGTACCTGCATGCCAGCACAGTGTGTAAGTATATTTAGGTACAGGTACACATAAGTATAATTATCAGAGTACATATAAAATATGGAATAACTTTAAAACACTTGAAATTTTGGAAAATTTCCAGACATAATAGATGTGCTCACGGAAAATGTAAACAAACCAGGTGGGGTGCACTGTATTAGAAAGACTGCTTGCCATATATTAAGCTTTGGTCATAATTTGAAATTGCCATATTAGCGGAATGCCATAAAGTGGGGCCCTACTGTATGTATGTTGCTGTAGAGGAAATTTGTTTAAAAATTAAATTGTCAGCTTCGAGGCATGAGTACCCTAGTGAAAATCATTATTCATGTTTAACCCCTTGACTGTCGCAACCCCAAATCCTGAGGTGTCTCCTGGTGTCACAAACTTTCCGAAAAAATATTATTTTTTCTTATGAAATGGTAGAGAATCTTTTCCTGATTGTATTAACACCAAAAGAACGAAATTTGATGGAAAACTGACAGAATTACGCTCTCATGAAGTTAGCGACCTCGGCGATATTTACGAATCTGCGATTTTGCCTACTATGAGCCCTATTTTCGGCTAATTCCATTGTTCCAGTTGACCTAACTCATAGCTATTTCTTTAGAACTCCATTTTTTCTATCGACTGAGTACAAGAAACTGTCCATTTACCAATTTCAACTACCCAATAATGTGGTCAGAAATTTGCAATTTGGCCAATTTCATGAAAATTAAAATATATGACAATTTCAAAATAGGGTCCAGAATGAACAATGCAGACATTCCTGGCTCTAAGATAACATTTTCTTTGTTCATTAGTCACGTCTCGAGGCCCCTCTGATATTACTCTTGCTTTCTATTTTGAAGTTTTATTCAAACAAAAAATAGAAGATTTACTATCATGCAGACTACTGCAATATTGTAATAATTGCATAAATAATGTCAACCCATTCATGACTGCATATTAAAATGGCTACTTGGACATTTATTGGAAAATGACATCATTTGTTTACTTTTGAACATTGGCAAAAATCAAACATTTCCCCTTTTGAGCTCCATTTCAAGGTTCTTTTCATAGTAAAACCAATGAAATCCCCTCTATTTCTATAATATGTTTCCCATTCTATCAAATGAGACCAAGAAAACGAGAATACAACCATAAATACTATACAAAAATAGACCACAAAGTCGGAATTTTAATTAAAAAAAAACAGCCGGAGTTTTTTTCTTTCTCATGCACTGCGTGCTGCAGGATTTTTTTTATATGGTACACACTGACCACACAGACCCATTCTCTTACATGTGGACCTACCAGCTTTCTCCTGCGTGATTTGAAGCTGCTAGAATTTTTGAGTATATATACGTAAAAAACGGTGGTTCGTAAAACGTATATATACGACCAAAACAGTCAAAGGGTTAAAAGATACATATTCAAAATTATACTTTAGTAAAAATGGGTATGTTTTGGTGTAAATTACCAAGTTACTGAAAATTATAATTCGTAATACTAAAATCCAAGCCAGTTATGCCAATTATTTGCTTTTAATAATAGGATATTGTACTACAGTTGCACATCATGTAACCAAAATCGTTGGAACCAGAAGCTTTCACTTAAACTGGATTTTCCGATTAAGCTGAGAAGCAGCAGAGGCATTGCTGATCATAATTCAGTCCATGCAGTATGCTTAATGCAGGTAGGCACATCAGTCACTTCACAAAACTTCATAAAACTGCACTTAACCTCAAAGCATATACCGATATTGTCATTTACCCAACATTGTACTGCTTCTCTTCCCAGGTATTGGAAATGCTTACTCTGCTGTCTAGTTACAATAGTACCTGCAATGATACTGCTGGATAGTTGGCACCTTTCTCTTCCTCTTTACAGAACATGATTTTTTCTAATGCTCATTGCTTTCTGCATACAACATTAATTTAACATTGTTTTACATTGTTAAATTAACATTGTTTTACAATGTTAAATTTAACCAGTTTTTAGATGCTTTCTATACAAGGTGTAACTGTTAAAACAAGAAGCAAGTAATAGTAAAGCCTAAAACTGGATACACTACAGTGTAGTACAGTCCTCTATTGTATTTATAAAGTTAACCAAAAGATAGGTGACTTTGTAAAACATGCAAGTCGTGTTGACATAAAAGTTAATTAAGGTAATGCATTTAACCCTTTGACTGTTTCCGACGTATAAATACGTCTTACGAGCCAATGTTTCTGACGTATTTATACGCACAAATTCTAGCGGCTTCAAATCGAGCGCCAAAGGCCTGGTAGGCCTACACGGGAGAGAATGGGTCTCAGTGGTCGGTGTGCACCCTGTGAAAAAAATCTGGGACCTAGCGGTGCATTGTGGGAACGCCATGTTGTCAGTCCATTTTCACCATGCCTCTCGGTAAGAAGTTCCTCACTCCTCGGCGGATTGGAGGTCTTTTGTTCCCAAGTGATAGCTCTAACAGCGATGAAAGTGTCAGTGACAGTGAATTCAAGGGTTTTCAAGTGAGTGTTACCGAAAAAAGTGCCCAGGATAACGTAAATAGTGACGAAAACCCAGATGACCCACAACCTTCGACCTCTGGTGCTGTGCCGGCTTGTTCACGTTCACGTTCGCCTGTACCAGGACGAAAGAGGAAACTATTTGGTCGTGTACAACACCCTGATGATAGCAGTGATAGTGATAGTGATAGTGATAGTGATTTCAAGGTCATTGAAAGCAGTTCTAGTGACAGTGAGAGTGAATATTCCCCAGTGAAGCGCCAGTATGTACGACGTAGCATGCGGTCTGGTAGTGTTTCATATGTTGTTCCAAGGGGAAGGAGAAACTCTGGGAGCACATCCCGTGGCCCAACACCACGACCTGATAGTGAAGATGACGATATTGTAACGATGGGTATGAATGGTGACAGTGAGGGAGGAGGCAGTGGTGGTGATAGTGAGGGTGGCACGGCCCATGTGGCACCATCACCGGGCCACGCTACTAGCCACGCGGCTGACTCAGCAGAACAACCAGCCTCACCCTACCCCACACTGCCACAACCTGCACCACCACAACCTGCACAGCCACAACCACGGTACAATATCCAGACCCCACCAGCAGACCGCATCTGGGATTGGCAGGACGGTGACGAGTTTGTTCCCAGTCCCCATGACTTTGATGAAACACAAAGTGGAATAAAGCCATCTTGTCCACTTGGGAACAATGCCAGTGAACTGGACTGCTTTGAGTTATTCTTCGATGAACCCCTGATGGACATCATTGTCAGGGAAACCAACACATACTGTGAATACACCATGGCAAATACAATTCTCTCACCAAAATCACGGCTACACAAGTGGAAGGAGACAACTGTGGCAGAGATGTACCTGTTTTTTGCCACAATAATGCTTATGCCACATGTGTATAAGCACACTGTCACCACATACTGGACAACAGATCGCCTGATTTCAACTCCAGGTTTTAGTGACATTATAGGTGTCAATCGTTTCCTGATACTGTTGCGTATGTTACACTTTTCAGACAAAACCAGGCCTGACAGAAGCGACAGGTTATATAAGATAAGAAATGTGTTTATGTACCTGAAACAAAAGTGCTGCATGTATTTTTATCCCTTCAGGAAGCTTGTTATTGATGAGTCCTTGATTTTATTCAAAGGAAGACTCTCATTCAAGCAATATATACCAAGCAAGAGGAAACGCTTTGGTATAAAGCTATTTGTACTGTGTGATTGCAGAAGTGGTCTTGTTTTAGATATTATTGTGTACACTGGCAGTAATACTTTGAGAGATACCATGAAGTTATTGGGTATCTCTGGTGATGTGGTTCGAACAATGATGGAACCATATCTTGGTAAGGGGCATATGTTATTTACTGATAACTGGTACACAAGCCCCTTACTCAGTGATTTCTTGCGAGTGAACTTGACAGACGTGTGTGGCACAGTGCGTGGTAATCGCAAACATATGCCAAGGTTCGACGCTGGCACTCGCAGAGGTGAGGTGCAAGCCTTTGCTGCCAATGACATCATGGCATTTCGGTGGCATGACAAACGTGATGTCACATTGTTGACATCAGTTCACACAAACGAAATGGTACCCAGTGGCAGGGACAACAGAGAGACCAATGAACCCATTCTAAAGCCTGCAGCTGTCATGGACTACAACCTCAATATGCGCTTAGTGGACAAATGTGACATGCAGATTGGGTTTGCAGACTGTGTACGCAAGAGTTATAAGTGGTATATCAAACTTTTTTTCCATCTTGTTGATATCTCTATGCTAAATGCTTATAACATATACAAGTTGAAGACCAACAAAACACCAAAATATGGTGAATTTTGCCTGTCAGTAATCAGACAAATAATTGCAAAGTACAAAGGAGCAACTCCTGCAATAGACCAGCGCCCACAGACGTCATCTCGTTTGAGGCCTGGTGATCACTACCCCATACAACTGCCTCCTACTACTGCCAAGAAAAATGCTCAGAAGAGGTGTTATGTATGTATGCATACCACAAAACGCCCACAAACACGCAGAGACACTCGTTTTATGTGTGAGGAGTGTGAAGTGCCCCTCTGCATATACCCATGTTTCAAAGAGTTCCACAAGCTGCAGCAGTTCTAGGAACGTGGTTAGTGACTGTACATATGTATATATATTATGGAACAATAGTAATAAACATTGTTTTGTATTGTTTGTTTGTGTAAACAAAGTGTATACACAAACTAATAGTGATAAAGTTTGTTCTGTTATTGTGTTGTAAATAATGAGTGTATATTTGAACAATGCACCTTACATTGGTCTCACAGGCCACATAAGTTACCTGGAAAAGAAAAATATTGAAAAATGCAAGAAACCTTTGAATTAGAGTAAATAAAAGAATACCGGGTGGGCGGCAGTCGCCGCTGTTGCCGTACGCACGTCAATTTCTGCAAACTTTGCGGCTCTATATCTCGGTAAGTACTGATGGCAAAAATTTTTTTTTAGGCTTAAAACACTAGTAAAAATATTCCTAACATTTTCATAAGAAAAAATAATTTTTTTTTTTTTTCGAATATTTGGCGACATAGAATGACAGTTTCAGAGAGGGCCCTGAAACAGTCAAAGGGTTAAGGCAGAGAATTCATAGTTTGGAAGTTAGGAGGAGGTGCGGGATTACCAAAACTGTTGTCCAGAGGGCTGAGGAAGGGTTGTTGAGGTGGTTCGGACATGTAGAGAGAATGGAGCGAAACAGAATGACTTCAAGAGTGTATCAGTCTGTAGTGGAAGGAAGGCGGGGTAGGGGTCGGCCTAGGAAAGGTTGGAGGGAGGGGGTAAAGGAGGTTTTGTGTGCGAGGGGCTTGGACTTCCAGCAGGCATGCGTGAGCGTGTTTGATAGGAGTGAATGGAGACAAATGGTTTTTAATACTTGACGTGCTGTTGGAGTGTGAGCAAAGTAACATTTATGAAGGGGTTCAGGGAAACCGGCAGGCCGGACTTGAGTCCTGGAGATGGGAATTACAGTGCCTGCACTCTAAAGGAGGGGTGTTAATGTTGCAGTTTAAAAACTGTAGTGTAAAGCACCCTTCTGGCAAGACAGTGATGGAGTGAATGATGGTGAAAATTTTTCTTTTTCGGGCCACCCTGCCTTGGTGGGAATCGGCCAGTGTGATAATAAAAAAAAATATTATGTTTTATGAATAACAGTGGCATCAAAATGTACTACTGTATTGAGACTAAGGTGTGGATTACTCTGTTCTTTTTGTTAGATGTTTAATGGTTATTGGTACACGCGATCTGTTAACTCAAGGCGTTAACATAGTTACAAAATTGTGGCAGATTTTCAGTGAACATGCTATGTTGATCAATTTACACAGTGAAGTACATGTAGGAAAAAAATGTGGCACTCGCCAGTTCTTTTCCTCCATCTCGCAGTGAGCTAACGGGTGAGTTGTCCCTCACCTCAGTTTTTATTTGTACACATCCAATACTATACCTCAGCCAAACACCTTCACCATACCCTAGCCTCAACCTGTTCCCTACTGAACACCCAGCAACCTCCACCCACACTTTTCACTCACATCACTTCCCCACAGCATCAAGCTCATGTATCCCCACTTGTACAGCTTCATGCCTCCACCTTAATTATACTTTCACAGCCCACATACCTTAACACACTGTCCACACTCCTAGTCAGCTACCCATCCTCATTACTACCCACACCACTAACTGCACACTCACCCACCCAATCACCCATCATCAGCACCACCACCCTACACTGGGCCACCAACATAACCACACCTTTTACCCACCCCATTTCCCCCACAGCTCAAATCCACGTTGCCTCCACCCACACCATTTCCCCTCAATTTCAAACCTACACCTTACCTATGCTTTCATGGCCCCACAAACCCTAACATGCTGTCCACACACCTAAGCACATAGCCACTCATCACCCTTATTACTGCCTATGCCACCAACTGCACGCTTATGCACCCAATCACCCTTCACCCACACCAGGCCACTGACACTACCACTCACACTATCACACATCTTGTTGCTTCTTGTTTCCATCCCCTTCACCTCCCAGTGCCTACCTCCAGCCCCCCTCACCCCCTTTACTGCTTGGTCTCCACTCCTCATACCAGCAGTCCTCCAATCCCCCCTCACCCCAACTGCTATAGCCCCTCCTGTCTAACCCCCCCCTTCTTTTCCGTGTGCACCCCAGCCACTCTTAACCCCCCTCATTTATAACTCATACAGTTGCAAAGAGTGGGACAACAGAGCAGTAAGGTACCTCTACTTGTTAGCAGAGAAGTGAATGCGGGACTTTTGATGCACATCACTACATCAATTTAAAATTACATTATTATTTTTTACAATTTTGAGACCAAAAATTTGGTTGTTTTTTTTTTTTTGGGGGGGGGGGGGGGGGGGGGGGGGGGGGGGGGGGGGAGGGGGTTGCAAGGAACATAACCCTATTTTTCCCCATATGTTCTAAAGTTCATTTTACATGATTTTTTAATTACATGCCATTTTCAGAAACTTTTGCTTGTCTTGTGTTGAACATACCATGAACTAGCATGACTGAATATTCACTTAATTGTCTTTAGTCTCCTCTATCTCCATGCTAGTCATAATTAGTCAGCTTTCAAGGATAATGTTCATTCAACATTCCATCATTTGTAATCATTTTAGGCATTTTTCATAAATACTTGAGCTGCATGCAATGCCAGTGCTTGCATGGTATTGATATATTCTGATAAAAATTTTTATTACGTTTAATGACTTATAAATAAAAAGAGGCAATAAATGCTGGAGCTTTTCATATTTGCCAAATAACAAATTTGTTATGCATTATAGTTCTCTAATAGTAAATGATACGACACAAAATGGTCGTGCCAAATTCCTTCACGTGGATCAGGATGTGCAGTCGTCCCATTATATATATTTGTTGTTTCCTGTACAGGGTGGTTTAGTGCTTAGTTTTGATTATAATAATATTAAATTTACTGTGCAGTAAACCTGTGATTTAATGGACTAATAAGGGTTTGTTAACTCAAGGGTTTACTAGGATTATAGGTTTTATTAGTTTTCAGATCATGAACATAACTGGCAATGTTCCTCATATTATTTTGAAAGATTACCTACAATACTGTAGTTTTATAGCATATGTATGAAACAAGTTATGAAGTATATTTATTCAGTTGAAGTTATTGACTGCCAATAAAGGAAGATGATTCGATTTAATTGCTTGAGCTAAACTTAAATTGATGTTACCAGTATATAAGACATTAAAATACAGGAATATAAAACAGCAATGCACATATAATGAGCCAACTTGAGATGCAGTGTACTGTTTGCATCTTACACTGCACAAAAATTTGAGGATTCATACCATATCAGGGTCCCGCAGGCATGTGTTTAAGCGTATGAGATAATTGTCGTGAAAATAATAATTGAATTAATCCTGTTAAAGGTGCAGGATTAGAAACTAGTTTGGAAGAAAATTTTTTAATATTGTACTGTTCATAATTTTGATTGAACAGTATTTAGTTTTTAATTATTTTATGAATACAGTACTGTACCCTCATTGATTAACGACTTTTTTTTAACTCTATAGTATTATGAATAGAGTATACTGTTTGGGAAATAATAATTTGAATTATTTAATAATTTTTTTTAGATTTTAGTTTAGTAAAGATTGAAACCTATTGCAGGTGCGTGTGTGTATGGTGAAGTGCACTACAGTACAAAAGTGTAAACTAGCCCAGCACTGTATGTTTTAGTGTAATGACTTCTTACTTTGTAATTGGAATACTACAGACTTAAATTAATAGTACATGTATGTGTATGTGTTAAGCAATATTTTCCCTGTATTGCAGGAATATGTGCGTGAACATCAGAAGGATGACTACTTGTGCCATCCAACTAGGAACCCCAGGGCCAACCCTTTCCGAGAGAAGAGCATTTGCCACATTCTCTAAACTTTGCCTTCCTTCAATTGTATTTTTTATAGTTCACTATTTCTTAATAAATAGAATGCCTCTACTATATTAACAGAAATCAGTTTTACTTAGATTTTTACTAAAATTTAAAGGATAGATAATAGTCATTGAACTTATTTTTCATTATTAATTTTGGTAATGGATTTGTAATGCATTTGTAGTTAGCATACTTTTTATTTGATGTTTACCAAGAACAGAACAGAACAACAAATAAGTGAAAAGGGTGGTTTGAATTTTTAAGCCTTAATTTTGCCTAAGATAGTAATAATTATAAAAATATTTGTAGCATTGTAATATCTATTGTCTTATGAGTATATTAACAAATACTTCACATCAGTTCAAACTTATTCTTTATATTAATTATGGGATTATTATTATTATTATTTATTATTATTGTATAAGAAAAGATGTAAATTGCTTTAATACCATAAACCTTAAAGCTGTTAAAATATAAAGTCAGGAAAATAATTCTACAGCTAATTATATCAACATTTATACATTACTTCGTAATACACACCAGCAACAAATGTGTCTTTTGAATTTTTTTCTATAAATTCACATAAATATTTAAATAAGGTGTTCTTGAGAGGAAAAATATGAATGTGGATTTTAGTATTGTATTTTTTTGCATAAGGCTTGTATGTTATTTTTAAAATTGCTATAAAAATGGGGGAGAAACTCTCCTTAAAATTTTAAGGTCTCAAGTTTGTGAAAGAGTGTATTTAAATGAAGATTTAATTAGACTGGGCTGGCCCAAGTGTTGGAAACCTGTTGACCTATTAATTAATTTGTACCATGCATAGAATAGTTCTTAGACTTTTCACATTTTTAGTACTCTTCAGACAGCAGGTTTAATCCATTGTAATAATGTATAAGTTTCCTTTGATTTTTTTCAGCAGTTAAAATAGCTAGAAATATTTTTGCCTGCATGATTTAATTTGTTTTACAATTACACCATGAGGATGTTGCTGTGAAAAATATGCTTTATGCCTCATTCATAGCAATACCAAATTATATTGCTAGGGGAGGAATTTCCTCAAACGTGCATCTTCCTTTGTCTTGGACCTAGCACCATCAGATCTGATGCTGCTATGCAAGGAATCTCTTCCCGTGTCTGGTACTTAGCAACATCAGCTGGTGTTGCTATGTGAGGATTCTCTTCATATGTTTTTATTTTTTTTCAGCAATATTTTTTAGGATTCATCTGAATGGTTGAATTTGTCTCAAAAACTTTTAAAACAGAATATTGTTACATAAAACTCAGATGTGTCTTGTATTTACTTTTTTAGTTTCTGAACATGACTTTGTGTGTGTAATTTGAGGAAACTTGTTTCAATAAATGTTTATAATTGTTACCTTTTTCCCAAACTGATCATAGTATAAACCTCAGAGATATGAGCTACATTGACTTGACTGCTCTTTGTATTATTTTAAATTAATAATGAGATTATACTGGATTTAAAATTTATTTAAGATTTTGTGTACAATATCAATACATAGACTTTAATTTTGGGATAAATACTAATTAAAGAAATACATTAAAAATACTTAATACCTGAAGTTGTATCATATATATTACATTGCAACTACGATGTGTAACATATGGCATGTTGTTATATTAACTGTGTCATAGTATGAGCTGATTTTTATGTACACCTTTATTCATTGTTGCCACCTGATGTATAGTGAAAGAAAATCATGAGCACTACAATACTATGAGTACTTTATTTTTAATATTTATTTGTTGAAGATCCATTTAATCAGTCAACTCAGATTTCATTTGATAATTTTATTATACATTATATTTCTTGTCAGTATGTTGTCTTAGAAAATTAAGTTTAAATTTAGATAATTATAGTTATGATTAACATACCATACTATGCAAAACAATCACTGTGAAAGAATAGAGAAATTCCAAGCGCTTTCGTGACTACTCACATTATCATGGTTCCTTGATAATGTGAGTAGTCACGAAAGCGCTTGGAATTTCTCTATTCTTTCACAGTGGTTGTTTTGCATATTCTGAAATCACCTGTTTACTGTGATCTTATTGCATATCATACTATGTATGGTATGTTGCATTTTGAAAAATGTATGGTATGTTTGTTGAAGCAGTTGCAAGTGAATCATCAACTCTCTAAATTATGGTGCAAAGTATAAACGAGCTTAACAAAGCCATTACATTGATGAAAGTGATATGTGGCAGTGCTTTAAGTCTTCTGAGATATTGAGATCAACAAAATTTAAAATTTAGATATTTATTTGCAAGAAATTATTACATATGTAATGTAGGCATAATGTACACAGCATTATGAAGCCTGTGTTATAATCACCTTCATCTGACCCAACCAGTTAAGTATTATTATTATTATTATTATTATACATTCTTATGACCTATTACTAAATTTGATTAAACTAGTATTTTAACCATGTCTTCATAGGTGAATTGCAATTTTAAACAATGAAAAACTGGATTTGAAAATTACATTTTTGTGTTAAACAGCTTTAGGTTATTAACAGATTTATACCTTACTGCATTGATATGTGATTAATGTTAACAATTGTAATTTTTTTTATATTATAATACTATTACACTTAATGGTAGCTACAGCGAGTGAGTGGTTAACGGTAGCTACCAGAATGTGAGATGCTAATGCAGCTACTTGCATGTGATATGCTAATAGATGGTGTAAATATGTAAAAGTATTTATATAGGCTAGAAACAAAGTATATATATTAGAGACATGATTTGGAATGTTTCTGATATTGAATGAAGGGCAGAAAGTGTAAGAAATTTGTAATGGTATGACAGGTAATACAGCAGTGAATCACCAGGGTTGAAATTAATGAGAACCACACCAGTACTGTAGGATAATAATAGCTATTAAAAACTATTTATAGTATTATTATTATTATGTCAGTGCTCTTCAGTGGACAATGTTTTGTAACATTGTTAAAGTAACTTTGAAATATAAGTCTCTTCAATTTTATTCATAGGCAGACTAGTACTGGAATTCATATCACTGTAGTTTTGCTGCAATCTTACAATATAATTGTGTAATTAAGAAACATTATAAGGTGGCTGAAGTACTGTACTTTGACACACAATACTGCATACTGGTTTGAATTAAAGGATTCCATTGAATATTTTGTATTTTGACCTTTTTTACTAAAAAGTAGTTTTTCTAGGATGTATCCCCTTTGAGTAGTAGTCTTATTCTTTGTTGAGGAAAGGAGTGATTCTATCCTCCCCTTTCTTGGATAAAACCTGATTGTCTCCCATTCTCCATGTGCTGTATGAGCTCAACAGGTTGAACACATCCTCTTGATTATAAAAATGAATTCTCAAAAGATGTTATGGGTTTCATTGACTGGGACTTTCTATACCAGTGCAGCTGCAGAAACTGCTGCCCTTATTTGCTATACGTGGACACTCATCAAAATGGATTTCCACGTGTAGCAACTTAAATCAGTTGGCTAATTTTTTATATAGTAAATTTGATCTTGTAGGGAGTGCTGTTTTGGGTCCTGTGGTTGCTTGAAGGCCTAATAGTTTCTTCAGTATCTACTGGGAATGACCCTACTGGGTTTAGTACTTGGTTTTGATTATAATCTACTGGGAATAAGAATGAAATTTAAAATTTAATTCAAGGAAAGCACTAAACCCATCAAGGTCATATAGCACCTGGGAATGAAAGGCATAGAATTCTGGTCTGATCCATGGAATGGGAGGAAAAGTCCAGTTCCTTGAATCAAGTGCCTCAATGGGACCTTCCTTGAGGGGGATTGATGATGGAAAAAAAATTAAATTTGGCATTTGCTTTGGTGCTTCACTGTGAAGCACCATCTTTTATTATGATATGAACATTAAAATGCAGGTCAATTCAAAGGCTCGCCTGGTTGTCAAAAGGCTATTTGAGATAAAGAGGGCAAATTCATTTTTGGTAGGGGAATTAGTCTTTGTTGATGCCTTGGACTGTGTTGGTTGGGACTTCTCTTGCCAATGTGGACACGTCCTATAAACTTAACTAAAAACTAAACGCTACCCTGTGTGTTTGACATGTAAGGAGACCTGTACACTCTTGACATCTATCTGCTTCCCAGGATTTTAAATCTGCCACTGCAGCCTCCTCAAGGGAGGTGTCTTGATGTCATTAAGGGGCTTTTAATCCAAGGAACTGAACTTTTCCATGGGTCAAACCTGACTCCCATACCTCAGGTACTATGACCCTTATGGGTTTAGTACTTTCTCAGGATGATAATAGTAAAAATCAATAATGCCCCTGGAGCTGCTGCCCTTTGGTATGCAATGCACTTGTTTGGTGAGTAGATAGAGGTAAAAGAGGAAGATTGGAGTTAAACCTACTACCTGAATCCATCTGCTGGCCATGGATCACCCACTTTGCTGTCTGCTGGTGGGCAGTGGCGGCTCGTAGCTAAAATTAGTAGAGGTGCTGCTTCAGAAATTTTTTATCCATTGTTTTAATATTGTGTAAAACAAAAGCATATAAAAAGAAAATTTATACATAAGCTTGATAAAATCATAAAAAATATTTTTACTTATATAAATTGTTACAGTTCAAGCTTGATTCTTTCATTTTAAAACGAAATCCATTCTTCTTCTTCTACTTTGTGCAAAAAGATTAATAATTTTCTCCTTGATCTCTTGATGACTGTTGAGGAAATTTTTCTCCATTGAAATCACTGCAAGTGCTTTCAGGATTCATAGTGCTCCTTAAAAAAACTTTTTATTCTTTTCAGTGTTGAAAAGCAGCATTCTGGCTCTGATGTGGTCATGGAAATTGTCAAGAGGGTTTTTAGCAGTTTCATAATTTCACAAAGAACATTATCTAGATTATTTTCCAAGATAAATTTCAGCAGCTCAATTAATTTGCAATATTCATGTATATCGGATCTACAATAGAATACTTTTAGCTCAGTTTCAAGCTTTTCTTTGTCAATCATGGGATATACTTCAGTGGTCAGTACTATCTCTTCTGTAGGCAGTTCATTCTTGAAACTCATGAAGCTTTTCTTGTTGAACAATTTAGCAGCTACTAAGTGTTTAGTGGAAGAATATCTGTCCATTATATCAACACACATACAGTCACACACTTAGCTTCTGTCATTGATAATCATCTAATTCTACACTTTTATCACATTCAAGAATATGGTATGTGGTTTTTAAGCACAACACACGTCGCTGAGTCAAAAAGAAACACTACCTTACACTTGCACAACAGCGTCAGCACTGCATCAGCAACAGTGCTCTCTACCTAGTGTGCAGTGTCTTATTTCGGACATGTGCACATGCACACAACAGCCAAACACTGAGTCGCTGAAACTGTGAAGCACAGAGTTTCATTCAAGGATCTTTGTAATTTTTTCATGTACTAGGGGATGGCTACTGACATTGAACTTAAGGATTATATAATGTACACATATACAGAAAAAATTAAAGAAAAAAAGACTCATATTGAATGTTATCAATAATATCAAGTGAAAATAGGGGGGTGCTGCAGTTACGCAGTACCTATATATGAGCCGCCACTGCTGGTGGGTCATGTGCAGGTCTACTCTTGATGCAAGGAACTGAACCTGTCCAACTCTGAATCAAATCTGATTGCTTTCTATTCCCCTAAGTGCTGCCTAAACTTGCAGTTCATGGATTTAGTTCAGGGTCCACTTTGTGGATCATAAGCCTATCATAATTGAATTTGCAGTACTGGGTGAGCTGGGTTGGTGCTTGGCCTGCTGGCTGGGTTTAGCACTTAGTTTTGATTATAATACAGCCTCTTGTCACTTAGCGATCTGCATACTCGTTTGCTGACCACTCGGACTTACGGCCAGCTCTCCAACCAATATGCAAACCTAAATAATATACATGTATATAAGAGCTGATTTCCTCTATTCTGTTTATTATAGCACACACTAAACTACTATTTAAACATTTAAAAATATACCAGAAATTTTATAAATGGTGCAAAGGTGATATTAAAACAATATCAAAAGTTGGCTGACACAAACCCACTACCAGCATAGTATGCTCCTAGCTGACCAATTCGCTTACTGACCTGTTCTTAGGAATGGAACCCCATTGTTAGGTGAGGAGAGGCTGCAATAATAATTGGCCTGCTGTCAGTTTGTGAAGCTTTGCATTTGGGCAGGAGGGTAAACATCCTTTAGACCCTGAATTATTTCATGGCTAGTCCATAGCTTCAAGCTTTCATAATTGGTGCATACTAATTAGAGGGAAGGTTGGATTATTACTGCACTGTGTAGTTACCAATCTGCCAATTTTATACATGCATACAAAGCAGTGGTTAACGTAACACCAGAACGTCTCTTCGGCTTGGCTCCAAGCTTTCAGCACAGGGATATCTAGCTTAAAAAATGTACATTTTTGCTCCTGAGGTCTGTAGGTGTCAATTTTACCATACATTTTTCCTTGGAGGTAACTGAAGATGCCTCATTTGATTGGCTTCAAACTTTCAATACTGGTGCATTTTCCTCAAAGGGCAATTCAATGTCAGTACGGAGTGTAGGTCCCAACTTGCCAGTTTTATTAAACTGGAATATTGGCTTCAGTGTGATAAATGGAGAATGCTTCTACTGACTAGCTTTGAACCTTCAGTGCTGATGTGTGCTATTCAGAGGGAGATAAGAATTATTGTAATACATTTCCTTGTCCTCTTAAGAATGTTGATCTACAGCTCCTGGGGCTTTTTGAGGATGCTAAGCTATAAATGTTAGATCCTTCAAGGGAGGTACTCTGATGCCAATGAGAAGCTCCTGATCCAAGGAACTCGATTTATTCTCACCTTCCTTAAATTTAACCTGAATGTCTCCCAATCCTCAGACACTGTATGACCCATAGAGGTTTAGTGTGTCCCCCCTGATTAAAATAAAATAAATACAGGTCCTATATTTCTTTAATGTGTTGAGGTAAAATTCCTCTTGAAGGTGTTTTTATTTTTATAATTAAATTCATGGGGGAACTTGCTAAACTTGTAGTAGTCACACACCACCTGGAGGAATGGGAGGCACTCAGGATTGATCTTAGGATAGGGAAGATAGTATCTAATTACTTGTATCATGAACCCTCTCACCTGCCTCAATGGCATCAAGGCACCCTCCTTGAAGGGTCTTCAAGAATATTGATCTCCAGTTCTGAAATTTCTTTGGAGGTTTGAGCTATAGTTCTTAAAGTCTCCAGATAGCTTAGCTGCATTTCATCTGCCTCTTGAGGGTTTGGTGATTTAACTTCTACTATGCCTCCATAGGTATACCTGGAGAGGGTCTGAGACCAGGCCTCATGGTGGATCAGGGTCTGATCAACCAGGCTGTTACTGCTGGCCGCATGCAAACTGACATATGAACCACAGCCTGGCTGGTCAGGTGCTGACTATGTGCCTGTCCAGTGCCTTCAAGACAGCCAGGGGTCTATTGGTAATCCCCTTTATGTATGCTGGGAGGCAGTTGAACAGTCTTGGGCTCCTGACACTTATTGTGTTGTTTCTCAGTGTACTCGTGGCACCCCTGCTTTTCATCGGGGAAATGTTGCATCTCCTGCCATGTCTTTTGCTTTCATGGGGAGTGATTTTCGTGTGCAAGTTTGGTATTAATCCGTCTAGGATTTTCCAAGTGTACATTATCATGTATCTCTCTCGCTTGCATTCCAGGGAATACTAATCAAGGGCCTTCAACCATTCCCAGTAATTTAGGTGCTTTATCGTCCTTATGTGTGCTGTAAAAGTTCTTTGTACTCTCCAGGTCAGCAATTTTGCCTGCCTTGCAGGGGGCAGTTAGTGTACAGCAGTATTCCAGCCTAGAGAGAACAAGCGACTTGAAGAGAATCATGGGCTTGGCATCCTTAGTTTTGAAGGTTCTCATTATTCATCCTATCATTTTCCTAGCAGATGCAGTAGATACATTGTTGTGGTCTTTGAAGACAAGATCCTCTGACATTATCACTCCCAGCAGGTCCTGGGGTTATGAAGTTATGGGATGTGGGGATACGTACCTTTCTTGGATCGCACAGTGACTTAAATACATTTAGTTTAAGCCCGATTGAAATACGTAATATTTTTTTTTACAATCCTATGCACTAACATATTCCCTGGGATATCAGACTAACTGGAGAAAGTCCCATTAAGATCAGTCTAATGGTTTTCATAATATAAGAGGAAAACTCCGTGAGAACTAGTCTATAGCTTTCAGGTGTCTATTAAAGAAACTTAACAGAAATCACCGTGATGAAAGCAGAAATGCCTATGTTATGGGCAAAACAGTTTAAATGTGATGCACAGCTAATTGTGTTCCACAATTAGCTGTGCATCCCTAGCTATATAGAGGGGGCAGGGGCACCTGTGAACAGGTGGTTAAGAGAGAGGTGTGTGTGTGTGTCTGATTATTGATAGATTCATCTCAGTGACAAAACCTGTTGATGGAGAAGGTCAAACAACCATGTCCCACCAAACCCTGCAAAATTTATTTCTTGTCTGTAGACCCCCACCAGGCCCACCACTACTCAAGAACACGACTCGCGAAATCGTAATGACACGATTGCAAACAAACCATGCCACGCTAGCTGGAGATTCGTCTGTAAAAACTTGCATTTGTGGTCACAGTTGTGCCTATGCTAACTTTCCTATGGTGTAGAAATATACCTAGTTGGGCGAATCTTATTGTGGCTAGCTGGTTCAGTGGCTAACGCGACGGTCTGGAGTTTTGAGACTCTCTGACCGCGGGTTCAAATCCTGCCCGTGGTATGGTTTCTCAAGAACATATCTATGTACAATACTACTTGTGGCTCACGAAGGCATTGCAAGGCAAAAGTCTACTACAGTAGCCTTCCCCTCAGCATCTACCTACTCATTTCCTTAGACAGTAACATGGTCTGGATACCAACAATGTTCCATAGCTTTGTGGTAAGCATGGAGATGGGCTAACCACTCCTGGATCTCTTGAACACAGGGTAGACAGCTTATTGGATCAGAGCAAGCAGAGCACATTGGAATTCTGAGTAAAACAGTGAGCCAAGATTCAACTGAGTCAGCTATCAGAACAAAAGGAGAAGACTGCATGCAGCTCTGCAGTGAACGTAAGGAAACTGCTTGTTAACAGCACAACAGGCTTCACCAGCGATCAGAGCAAAGCCAACACCACCCTTGCTCTTTGATCTGTCAGCAAAGAGCAACTTATTTTATATTATTACAGTGAAGAATTGGTCATAGTACCATAGCCTGAACAATTCACTGTTTGGTTGCAGCTCTAATTTTTGAAGCTTTTCAGGATTTTCAGCTACAGCACAGGATAAACATAGCAAGATTCTAAACTACAGTTACTAGGCATCTTTAGTGTGTATGCAGTAGCTAAAAACTTTGGGCCTCTTTAAGGTTTGTAGATGAATGGTATTGATCTCAAGCTCCTGGACTTCTTGGTCAGACTGAGTTATAGCTCCTAGCCATCCTAGGTATGTTGAGGGGAGCTAAGCTGCAACTCCACTGACTACTGAAGGGTTTGAGTATCATTTGGCCTCTTGCCTGGGGCCAAGGGAATAAAAGATACACAATTCACAAAGCCAAATTTGTATTTGTACTATATGACTAACACACATGCAGGGCTGGCTTAAGGGGTGAGTCAACGTGGCACTGGCTCAGGGTGCACAAGTTAAAGGGTGCCAAAAATCAAAGGAGTAAGAGATAAAAAAAAAAACATTGCTATTAATCATAAGGAAACAAGTGAATTCTACAAAGAAAATTGGGAGGAAAGAGGTGTTGGAGAAAAGGTGAGGAAGTACAGAGATGCAAGAGGAAAGGTGTAGGAGAAAGGTATGGCTGCAGTGAATGAAATAAACAATAAAATCATATAAAATGGTTTTTATCTTAAAAACCTTTACATAAATAAAGGGACAGGTGCAGGTGTCAAAAGAAAAATTGGCTTAAGTTGCTACAACTCTCTGTGCCGACCTTGCATGTGGGACACAAACATTAAAACATATAAATTAAAAAAAAAAACTAAATTTTATTTTTAATTCGTCAAACCCAAATACAAATACATAAGCAATGTTTATTATTGTATGAGAGTTGATAATTAAAACAGGTAAAGAAACTAATAAACTTAAATTATGCAAAAAAGGCAAATAAAAAATAAATAGACATAAATATTATATAAGCAAAACACATTACAAACTTAGAAATATAACAAAGAAGTTGTGATGGATTTAATAAATAGTGCATAAACAACAGACAGTGAACCATCATAATATTTTTTGTTAGTTTTTTTTTGTGTAGACTGGGTGACAGGTAGTGATTCATTAACAATTAAGACCCTGAAACATAGTCTAATAAAGCATAAAGCTTCGGGCCAGAATCTCATTTTTTTTATATATGAAGATATTACATGTTGCTACGTTTGTTTTTGTCTTAGGATATTCGTATCTTATTCTTAGCTTTGTAGTACAGCATTTCTGAGGAACTGTGTCTCACAGCTCGACTACTAGTGCATTTAGCTCACACACTGAGGTTCGTGGTTCGATCCCCGGTATGGATGGAAAACATTAGGACGTGTTTCCTTTAGACACCTGCTGTCCATGTTCACCTATCAGTAAAATAGGTACCTGGGTGTTAGTCGATTGGTGTGGGTCGCATCCTGAGACAAAACTGACCTAATTTGCCCGAAATGCGCTATATAAACGACTTTCTATATAGTAATATGTCACTGATGTCAGCTAGGCTTGTATACCTTGTACATGTACTTGTAGAAATAAATATTACTATTATTATTGTGACTTCCGAAATGCCTAGGCATGCTAGTAGCCTTCTTTATAATTAATATTTTATAATATGTAAACTACACATTGTAAGCTTTGCAAGGAAATAAATATTTTAATTTTCTGTAATCCCGTTTTTTTACGCTGCCGCTCACAGGACGAGCTGCGTCGCATAATAAACTACCTGCTCAGGTAACTCAATGAAAATAAGTCACTTGCCTGACCTTTTTTGAGTTATCCTAGATAATGTACACTATGTATGATAATTGTACTTATGTGTACCTGTGCCTAAATAAACTTAAACCTCGCGCCCAATCAGTGGCGCTGCATTTGTTATAGATGGGGTTTATAGGGCCACTGAGTCTACGCCGTATAGAGTCCTGCCTTCAGGTGCCCGGAAAAAGAAACCTCGACCAAAGCGGAAGGAGTTAGACTAACTGTGCGTATTAACCCTTAAATTGTCCAAACGTAGATCTACGTTTTTTCAACAGTTGAATGTAAAAAAACCGTATCTTCTTTTCTTTTTTTTTTTACATTTTAAAACGTGTAAAAAACTTTCATCTACTTTTTTTGTTATATTTGAAAATATGTAAAAAAACGTAGATCTACTTTTGGAGCACTACACATGTGAACGTAAATTTGTTTGGACAGTTTAAGGGTTAAATGTCTCCTATACATCCTCAAACCATGGAGCTGCAGTCCCATGTTGTAATCTTATCTTGGTGGGGAGTTATAGGGCTACTGGCATCTTACGCAGTATTGATCCCTGCCGCCCAGTGTTGTCTCATTTATAGGGCTATGAAGGCATGTGCTGTATGAGCCCGGCTACCGGAAATCTGGCGAAGATTTTGCCCAAATCTCTGCGGATAATGGGACGGAAACACGTTACTTCTTCAGAAACTAAAGGAACCAAAATATTCCCAATTAGGTCAGCTGGACCCCCTTGCCTAAACCCAGCACAGCCAGACATCCAATCAACAACAACAGAATCCCAATGTACATAAGTCACTGACTTATATGGGTTATCCTAGGTAATCTACACATATACTGCTATAGTATGATAATTCATGTAACTGTATTTATGTGTACCTGTACCTGAATAAACTTACATGTTGTAAAAGTAAGAAATATCGAAAAACTGAGGAAAAGGACACCTATGAACAATTCAGGACATTTATTAAAGGAAGTGTTTCGCCACGAGTGGCGAAACACTTCCTTTAGTAATTCTACCAACATTACTATAGTCCTGAAATGTACACAAGTGTCCTTTTCCACACAAAAAAAAAACAGGCTTTCTCATGACCTAGAATGAACTGATGTATGGCGCCCTGACCAAGATATTCGTTAGGACTTTTAACCTGGAGGGTTAGCCATCCAGGGTAACCCAGTATCCAATAACATCAGAGTGTGAACATTAAAATGGTATAAAATACCGACAGGTTGTTAGGTAAGGCACATATGCAACAGTTAGGTATCTTTATTATGAAACGTTTCGCCTACACAGTAGGCTTCTTCAGTCAAGTACAGAAAAGTTGATAGAAGCAGAAGATACTTGAAGACGATGTAATCAGTCCATCACCCTTAAAGTTTTGAGGTGGTCAGTCCCTCAGTCTGTACTTGACTGAAGAAGCCTACTGTGTAGGCGAAACGTTTCATAATAAAGATACCTAACTGTTGCATATGTGCCTTACCTAACAACATCAGAGTGTCTTCGAGGACTGTCTTATTTCCACTGAGGCACTTTACTCTTGTCCCCCAGGATGCCACCAACAACAGACCGGGTAAAGTGAGACGTCTCATATCATAAATGGTATACAATACTGACAAAGTGATAAGTAATATACATTTGCAACACTAGGAATCTTTACTGACGAAACGTTTCGCCTTCACTGCATGCAAAACGTTTCGCCAATAACGTTAGCAATTTGAAATGTTAGCAAAAGAGATGTCTTCAGGAACTCTTTCGCTGGACTCAAATAAAATTAATGAATTCAGAATTGTTCAAAAAATGTCATAGTATTTTATTCAGTGGCATATTTCCAACCATTCTGGACTTTGCCTATTGTAAATAGCGCATAAACACTTAAACTTCTTTAAGTTCAAGCATACCTTACTATAATATTTTTTACTTAATTCATGTCTGCATAAATAACTCATTACAGTTGTAACCAGATATAAACATATAAATACTACATATTCACTAACTCATTTAGCTATCAAAACTTTGCGGCCCAGTGCATCAAAGTTTCTTTTAGACTCCATGAAAAGGCCTCAATAAGTAACTTCACAACAGGGCTTGGGACGGATGACTGGCCAACAGAATTCTCCGATGCCAATGGTATCGATGATTGGACAGACATATTTCTTAATACATTACTTAGACTATATAACAAACACTGTCCTATAAAAACGAAAGATTACAAATAAACGGCTAGGTTGCCCATGGCTAACTAACAGAATACTAAGATCCATTGATAAGAAACATCAATATGAAAAGCAATATAGACAGGGCTTAATACACAAAGATACTATTAAACACTATGCATCAGCTCTCGCCAAACTAATAAGACCAAGGAACTGTACTATTCCAGCAGATTCACAGAAACAAGAGGAAGTTTAAAAAGGACCTGGAAAAAACTCAGATTCTGGGCACCCACAAACTGAAAAAAACTAGGGATATTGTCCTAAGTAAACCGAATGAAACATAACTACAGCCTATTGATACATTGAACAAGATAAATGACTTCTCAACCATAGATCAAATCTCGCCAGTAAAATAGTGATTACTAAGATGGGAATTTCCCAACCTCCTCCTATCTTGCACCTACTGAAGTCACCACGATTAACAAGTCACTTATAAATAAATCAGGGAATTTGTCTCAAGCCCCACCATTATTGTACAAGCGAGCGGCCCGTGTCCTTTCGCTTGCTATTTCATTACTATTTAACAAATCACTAGAAACTAGTATTTTCCCTACACTACTCAAGATAGCAAGGGTTACACCAATACATAAAGGTGGTGACCCTACAGATGTAAATAACTACAGGCCGATATCAAATTTACCGTTGTTGTCCAAAATCTTCGAGAAACTCGTACACAAGAGATTACATTCATTTATAACAGCAGAGAGCATACTCAAACCCTGCCAGTTTGGCTTCAGAAAAAAATAAAAGCACAAACGATGCAATTGTAAATATGCTAGACCTACTTTACACAGCACTGGAGAATAAGGAATATCCATTAGGACTCTTAATTGACCTCAGGAAAGCTTTTGATACAGTAGACCAGAGCATCCTACTCCACAAACTTGACCATTACGGTAAAAGAGGCCATACACTTATATATTTCAAATCCTACCTTACTAACAGGTATCAATACGTCACCATTAAGGACAAAACCTCATCAACACGACCACTTGATACTGGAGTGCCACAGGGAAGTGTCCTCGGTCCCCTGATCTTCCCAACCTATTCAATTCAATTCAAAGTTTATTCTCTATAAGGATTACAATGCTGAGTTTACAGAATTTGGTTATTGTGTGGTTTACATATAGTAAAATAATAATTACAGTGTACCACTAGAGCACCTAGCATGGCTAGGCATTTCGGGCAGACTTAGATTAATTCTTAAATTTAAAATATTACAAATTATGAGGCAAGTTGGTATTATGGCTAAGTGACTAAATACTAGTTAGTGAGTTTAGCAATGTGAATGCTTTTGTTTTGGCACAATACATAGTTTCAGTATTGGAGTATCACAGGCCAACTTATGACTAGTTAGGATTCATTATTTTAAGATTGAGATTGATATTTCTGTTTATGGTCAAATGGGTGGGTGAGTGTAAGTGTGAACCACCAGGTGGTATTCGTGTAATTAGTTGGCAGGGAGATAAGATGTTTTCTAATGGTAGTTTTGAAGGTGATGAATGTGTCTGCAGTTCTAGAGTTTTCAGGTAGGGTGTTCCAGATTTTAGGGCCTTTGACATACATTGAATTTTTGTAAAGGTTTAGTCGGACACGGGGAATGTCATAGAGATGTTTGTGTCTGGTGTTATGCCTGTGGGTTCTGTCACAACTATCAAGAAAGCGTTTTAGGTCAACGGTAATATTGGAATTTAAGGTCCTGTAGATGTAGATTGCACAGTAGTAAGTGTGGATGTACTGAACAGGGAGTAAGTTTCGATCTATGAAGAGTGGGGGGTGTGTTGCCAGGGATGGGATTTAGTGATTATTCTTACTGTGGCTTTTTGTTGGGTTATTATTGGCTTTAGGTGTGTTGCTGCAGTTGATCCCCAAGCACAAATAGCATAGGTGAGGTGTGGATAAATAAGTGAGTGGTATAGTGTGAGAAGGGCATTTTGCGGCAAGTAGTATCGTATCTTGGCGAGGATCCCAACCGTTTTGGATACTTTTTTGGTTATGTGTTGGATATGGGTGCTGAAATTCAGGTTGTTGTCGAGGTATAGGCCTAGGAATTTGCCCTCATTATGTCTGGCAATTAGAGTGTTGTTGATCTTAATGTTAATTTGCGCAACTCCTGCTCTGCTACCAAACATAATATAGTAGGTTTTGTCAGTGTTAAGCGTAAGTTTATTGGCTGTCGTCCAAGTCGATATTTTGATCAGCTCCTCGTTAACAATGGTGTTGAGGGTGGCAAGATTAGGTTGAGAGATGACATAAGTCGTGTCGTCAGCAAAGAGAATGGGGTTCAGGTGTTGGGATACGTTTCGAAGATCATTGATGTATATGAGGAAGAGCAGGGGACGAAGGACACTTCCCTGCGGAACTCCAGTATCAAGTGGCCGTGTTGTTGATGCTGTGTCTTTAATAGTGACATACAGATACCTATTAGTAAGGTAAGATTTGAAATATGCAAGCGCATGGCCTCTTATACCGTAATGGTCAAGTTTGTGGAGTAGGATGCCGTGGTCTACTGTGTCAAAAGCTTTTCTTAGGTCAATAAAAATTCCTAGTGGATATTCGCACCTGAAACCCATTCTCTTTGCAGACGACCCCTCAAGGAAGGTTCCTTGACGTTGGTGAGGGGCTCTTGATTTAGGGAATTGGATCTGTGCTCCAGTTCCCCGAATTAAGCCTGAATGCCTTCCACATCCCCCCCCCAGGCGCTGCATAATCCTCCGGGTTTAGCGCTTCCCCCTTGATTATAATAATAATAATTTGCAGACGACACTACTTATTTATGTCATCTCCCACCCAAATCTTGCCTCACTCAGCACCATTGTTAACGAAGAGCTACTAAAAATATCAACCTGGATGACTGCCAATAAACTTACACGTAACAGTGACAAAACCTATATTATGTTTGGCAACAGAGGAGGTGATGCACAACTGAACACTCCTATTGCTAAACATAATAAGGGCAAATTCCTGGGCCTACACCTCAACAGCAACCTGATATTACACACCCATATCCAACAAAAAAAAAAAAGTATCCAAAACGGTTGGGATCCTCTCAAAGATAAGTTACTACGTGCCACTATCAGCCCTACTCACATTATACTATTCACTCATCTATCCCTACCAACTGGGCATCTACATTGCAAACTGAATTGTTTGCAATCCTAATGGCGCTAAAGCTAACTTTTGACACTGAGCTTGACTATCATCATTACTGATTCTGTCATCATTGAAGGCTCTTGACTCATATAATTACTCCAACAACATGCTCATTGAAGAAGTCAGGTACAGATATTCAAAAATCAGGGACAAAGGGATTAATGTACAATTGCTATGGATCCCATCACACATTGGATTACTCCATGATAAAGTTGGTATGTTAGCCAAGAAGAGTACCCTGAAGAAGAATGTAGAATATAACTTTGGTATATCTGTGTCTACCATTAGGAATAACATTAGGAGAGAAGTAAATAATGAAAATGATTGTTATAGGAATGCAGTTAGAAGCCTGAGTAGATCTGTAACCCACTATGATAACATGAACTTAGGTAAGTATGTTTATGGAGCAACTTGCAATGTGAACAGACTGACTGATGTTGTAGTGGCCAGGCTTAGGCTTGGTTACAAGTACTTCTGGCAGTTTGGGAGACACACAGATGATAATGTAACTAAATGTAAATTGTGATCAGGCATACGGTCACTGTGTTGAACACTATGTGCTTAATTGTCCACTTATTGAGGAATACAGAGACAGACAGTATAATAACCTATGTGACATGTCAAGATATCTTATTAATGAAAATAAGATACCAAATATACTAAGCAAATTTCCTAAATTTGCTTGTAACAGATAAGTGAACTGTAGATATGTAGATATAAACCCACATGTACACCTGTTAACCCTTTTGGGGCCTAGTTCCTAGGCCTTTTGTGTATCCATATGCTCTTGCGCTACCGTCCACAGGATGGATAAAGGGTGCACAATAAACTAGCCACTTCGGTGGCAAAATCTAAAAAAATCCACATATGCCATTTGTGCCTGGAGATCAGCAGCAACCCACCTGAAGCCAATAATAACAACAAAAAGCCGCAGTAAGAATTATCAAGCAATCCAACACTAGGCAACAACACCCCCCCCCCCGCCCCACACACACTTCAAAGACCTAAACTTACTCAACTGTACAAAACATCTACACTTACTACTGTGCAACCTACATTTACAGAACCATAAATTCCAGTATTAACCCTGAGCTAAAACACTTCTTGACAGTTGTGACAGGACACAGGCACAATACTAGACGAATCTCTATGACATTCCCCGTGTCCGGCTAAATCTATACAAAAATTCAATATGTATAAAACGGCCTAAAACCTGAAATTCCTTACCTGAAAACTCTAAAATTGCAGACTCAACCACCATTTTCAAAACTACCGTTAAAACAATCTTATCTCCCTAACACACCCCACCGTCAGCTAACTACATGAAAACCACCTATTATTGTCTTACTAGTATCATACACACATCCAAAACTCATTCAATGCTCTCGATATATGATTCCCCCTAATTTACACTTACATTCACCCAAATGACTGTACACATAAAATTCCGAATATGGCTATTGCCTATAAATTTTTAAGCTAGTCATAAGTTTGCTTAATATACTCCACTGAAGGAGCTCTAATATAAACTGTGTATCATGTCAAGACAAAACCATTTTCATTACTAAATTTACAAATTGTAGTTTTCTTAAGTGTTTTGAACTACCTCACAATTGTAAATCTATTTAATCACTACAGTTACCTAACTTTAATAGCAGTATGGTCCGTAACCTGTGTCAATATTGCCTGTTTACCTGGAGAGGGTTTCGGGGGTCAACGCCCCCGCAGCTCGGTCTGAGACCAGGCCTCATGGTGGATCAGGGTCTGATCAACCAGGCTGTTACTGCTGGCCGCACGCAAGCTGACGTACGAACCACAGCCCGGTTGGTCAGGTACTGACTTTAGGTGCCTGCCCAGTGCATTCTTGAAGACAGCCAGGGGTCTATTGGTATTTCCCCTTATGTATGCTGGGAGGCAATTGAACAGACTTGGGCCCCGGACACTTGTGTTGTCTCTCAGTGTACTCGTGGCGCCCCTGGTTTTCATCGGGGAAATGTTACATCTGCCGAGTCTTTTGCAATATAGAGTAAGAATTAGTATTAGTCTGCCCAAAATGCCTAGGCATGCTAGTGACCTTTGTAACTATTTTGTATGTAAACCACACATTGTAATTAATATTGTATAATATGTAAACCCCACATTGTAACTTTTACAGAGAAATAGACATTTCAGTTTCAATTTCAGTCTCTGAACCTATTATGTATCTCTGTAATGTTTTAACTACCGCCCACATGATGAGTATAATAAATATATTAAACTGACACATGTTTATCAAGATCTACTTCCACTAGTAACTCCAAGGTGCTACACTTCACCTTCCTATATAAAAGCTACTGTGCACATGTTTCTCGTCTTCCACCACTGCTGATGTTTCTAGGATTCTGATTCATCTCTGTATTCGACTGATGAAGCCTGAGACGCAGACGAAATGTTTCGTCACTAAAGATTCTTAGTGTTGCAAATGTATCTTAGATAGACGTCAGCAACCCCAGAGGTGAAGCTCCGGCCACTATTATTATAATAATATGCTGTAGTACATTATTTAATATATCTGCTGGTGAAAAAAGTACATAACAAAGTTGTTTATTCCATGCTAGAGGAGGAATTATAACACAAGAAAAATAAAATAAGATTAATAAAAGTTGTATCCAAATTAGAATTAAAACAAGAAAGAACTGGAGGAGCAAATATTAATGATAAAAAAAATGTCTGAGAAATGACATATAGGTTTCAAGTTGGCTGGTTAATTGAGTTTATCGACTATACGAGGGTTCATTTCACTTGTTTACCGCCAGTCAGGAGTACTTTAACCCCTAATTAGATATTAAAGTAATATCTTAAGTGTATATACAATAAGAAATATACTAATCCTTGGAATTTCAGAATTACTGTAGATTAACAAGTATTTCAAAACTTACAATATACAATTGGAAATAGGATAATTCCTCCTTTTTCTGTATTAGTTAAAAAAAAAAAACACTGACGTTCACACAGATTCACTAATGAACAACGACAAACATCAACATTTACTTAAGAATGAGTGAGCAAATTTTCTTTTTACCAAGAACTACCTAGCTCATGGTAAGAGAAAATTAAGTGGCCATGGCAATTTATCCTTGAATGGGACACCACCTGGATAATATTTATGAATATTGTTAAAGACGTCAATCATCTCCTCAGGAGTGGTAGGGCAAGAAGGATACATAGTTTCACATCTATCCGGAGATCCTGTGTATCCCATGTATGCTGCGTGTGTATATGGATAGAAGGAATACTGGGTCATCATCTGGTCCAATATTCTGGAAGAAAATACAAAGATATTGAAAACTAGTAGAGTATTTTATATATTTATATATATATATATATATATATATATATATATATATATATATATATATATATATATATATATATATTTGTAATTATGTTTATTAAGATTATTTTATCAGCAGTAACAAAAATGTTACTGAAAACAGACATAGATGGAGATTACGGTATAACAGAGTAATAGGCTGAGTGGCATTAGTTCGAGTATCATACATGGAATTTACCACAGGTTTCAGAAAGAAAATAATGGAGGCAGATATACCCTAGTTGTATAAGTTGAAAAAACATTCTTAAGGCTTAATTAAATTTGAATTCACTCTGTATATTCTATATAAATGTAATTCAGGTATTATTACTAAGAGGAACTTACCCGAGAAACCTCTCTGAAGTGAAGCCACCAAGCAAGTCATCAATGACACTACGCTTCTTCCTCTTACCAAGATCACTGAGGAAGCTCAGGAATCCATTTCTCTGAGGTCGTCGTCTTCTAATTGGCCTCCGTCGTCTCAGCACCTGAGGGCCATTTTCTCTTCTGATTACATTTTGATCTTGAGTGTCAGGGTTTTCTCTGAAGTTTGGGAATACGTTTTGGAAGTTGGTTCCTCCTGGGAAGGTCTGAGGAGCCGAGAAACTACCCTGTCCAACCTAGTTAAAAAAATAGTGTGATGAAGTTGCTTAGTAGTTCAGTAACGATGATTTAACTTCGTTGTTAACACGAAAATTCACTTTGCAAAAGTGTTATGACACATCCTTTCATTAAGCAAGGAGAGCTTGTATCTGTTTATTCAAACAAATCATATTTGTATTTATACTGATGCTTTCATTCTGACCAATATGCTTCAACATATGTAATAACCGAAAAATATGTTCTACTTCAGTATTCACTACTACAGTGGTATACTAAATTACAATAAAAAATCCAAAAATGTCATAAAATCATAAACCAAATTGTTAGTAAACTAAATTGTCCAGCAATTAAAATTTATACTGCTCACAATGCTCTTGCATGATCAGGGGCCTTCTATAACGTATGTCAATAATGTCAACTAATCCTATATCAGTTGTTATATCATAACTTATCGTCTACTGATTGATAATACTCTTAGGTTAAAACTTGATATATTCTTTCTAGTCATACTGATTAGGCTTTTTTCTTTTTATCCACTGACGCCTATATAACCGCCGTCGTCTTGCCTTGGCTCCAGATTCTCCACCACCACGATGCTGTGAACAGTAAGTCCAAGGCTGAGGGACTGATTACCTCATCTTTTGTATATAGTTCTACTGTCTTCTAATTATGTTCTAGAATCTGTATTGATAAAGCCACTGGATAGCGAAACGTCTACAATAAAGATATCCAGATGTTGCACATGTGTCTTAACTTTCAGTTTTTAGTTGTATTTTCCTCACAGCTGAAAACAATGACTGTTTTGTTTTCTAAGTTCAGGTTTCATAATTCTGGTCACTTGGTACAGTATTTGTCTCATTGTTGTCTTAGTTCACCATAGACCTGCAAACTTTGTCAGTTTATTTAGTATTTATTTTTCTCTTCAAAGGGGTGCCTTGGTGCTGCTGAAGAGCTCATGGTCCAAGGAATTGTAGCTATTCTCTCCTTGCTTGGATCAAAATTCATTACGACAGGAGCTGTATAATAACTTATGAGTTTGTTGTCTTTCTATAAATTTCATAATTTAAAAATATACTTTTTTTTTTTCAGTCACCATTCTGAGCAAATTATGGTATGCGTAGCACCACAGTTGTTGCTATGTGCACTACTAACACTGTGCTTCCAGTGCACAATACTGGCAACACACCTTCACTCTACAAATCAAAAATTTTTGTTTTCCAGAATGGTTTATGGTTAACTGTGTTTGGGTTTAATTAAAGTCATTCGACTATACGAGGGTCATTAAGGCTGTATGTAACCTGCTCATCACCAGTCAAGAATACTTCACTGCCTAAAATAGGGATAGATGAAGATAAATGATGAATTATATCGTTGTGCAACACTTGGGTACCTTTACTGTGGACTGACTGATGGACTGACCACATCCTCTCCACTGACTGATTACCTCAAACTCCTCCTGATCTTCAGCCATTCTTTTATGTATTAAACTGAGGATACCAGTCTAATATGTATTAGATTGAGGATGCCACTGGTTGGCGAAACGTTTCTACAATAAAGATACCCAGTGTTGCACAAGTGTCTTAATTCACCAGGAATTGAAATATACTCTCAGTGCACTTACACCGACACACACTCTATGTACATCCTGAATGACTTGTATAAAGGTCAAACAAGAGCTAATAGTTGCTGGAGTCTCGAAGAACCATTAAACAAGAAAAAATTACACGAGTGAATAAGACGATTGAAGACAATACACTGGAAACGGATACTAAATTGTTAATTCCTTACAGCATTCACATATATTGTACAGCAGCTAGAACACTGAGCATGTAATGCCAACACAGGATAACTGTACCTCACTACCTTAACAAAATGATAAATTGTGTAACAAGTACCTTGAATGAACAAACCATTCTTGTACTCTATGCTTATGAAATTTCTTGCAGGGATTGTGGAAGAGGTATGCGAGTCGATGTGACACCAACAAGTTGAAGGTAAAAGACGCATATATGCTGAGCAAGACATTGAGAAAGCGTTTCACCACAAGAACTAAATGAGACACTTGTGGCTAAACGTTTTCTTAAGTCTTGATCAGTGCATATCTGTCTTTTAGGTACAACTTGAAGGGACTGTAACCAATCATATATTAGGATAAACAGTAAGGAATTTCAGTGCTAGAGTAACTGAATATAAGAGGTCTGCTAGAAATTTAAAGGAGGGTTTAGAAGTTTTTCAAAAATGTTAAGATTCATAACTGCAATATTAGTTTTGATCAAATTGTGTAAGAGTAAAATCCTGGCGTCTACTATAACTGTTTCACAGCCTGGTGCCGATAACTCGTAAAGCAAATTGAAACCTTGGCACTGAGGTCACTGGATTCTTCCCATTCTAAGTTACAGGATCTGATTTTGTGTAAAAATTATTACAATGAGGAAGAGCTAAACCCGTAGGAGTCATATAGCACATGGGGAATGAGAAGCAATCAGGTTCGATCTAAGGAAGAGGAGGATAGGTCCCTTTCTTTGGATCAAGAGCCCCTCACCGGTATCAAGGTACCTCCCTGGAAGGGGTTCGTATATCAAGCTTCAATCGCTGAGCTCTTAATCTGTTGAAAACATTCTCAGTAAAACAGCCAGATGAAATCTTGCTTATACGAAGACTTAGATGTTTATATTACCTGGCCTGAGGGTGGCTGTTGAAATTGAGGATTGAATTGTGTGGTAGGTGAAAATGGAGGTCTCTGGAATGCTGCAGGATTTTGGAATGCTGCATGATTTTGGAATGCAGGATTTTGGAATGCTGCAGGATTTTGGAATGCTGCAGGATTTTGGAGTGCTGCAGGATTTTGGAGTGCTGCAGGATTCTGGAATGCTGCAGGATTCTGGAATGCTGGATTCTGCGCTGCTGAACCTTGCAATGCAGGATTCTGGAATGCTAGATTCTGAAATGATGGATTCTGCAATACTAAATTCTGCAATGCCTGATTCTGCAGCGCTGGATTCAGCAGTGCTGGATTCTGCGCTACTAGATTTTGAAGTCCTTGTGGATTCCCTTGGGCGAGTCCTTGTTGAAGAGCTTGGCTGAGTGCAGACAGTGAAGGAGATTGTGAACTGAAAATATACAAAAGAAAGGGGTGTTGAATTTCTTCACCAGTTGAAGCTCTATGTTTTTTTTTTTTTTTTTTTCAACAAGTCGGCCGTCTCCCACCGAGGCAGGGTGACCCAAAAAAGAAAGAAAATCCCCAAAAAGAAAATACTTTCATCATCATTCAACACTTTCACCACACTCACACATTATCACTGCTTTTGCAGAGGTGCTCAGAATACAACAGTTTAGAAGCATATACGTATAAAGATACACAACATATCCCTCCAAACTGCCAATATCCCAAACCCCTCCTTTAAAGTGCAGGCATTGTACTTCCCATTTCCAGGACTCAAGTACGACTATATGAAAATAACCGGTTTCCCTGAATCCCTTCACTAAATATTACCCTGCTCACACTCCAACAGATCGTCAGGTCCCAAGTATCATTCGTCTCCATTCACTCCTATCTAACACGCTCATGCACGCTTGCTGGAAGTCTATGTATCTGCATTATATAATTTGTTCTATAACTTGACTTTATACTATGCGTCTATAAGCCAGTAATTAAAAAAAATCAGCGTTGGCTTGTTAGAGTCAGTTATGCATTTGTCAGCAAGTGAACAAACAGAATGAAGGAAGAAGACGGAAAAAGAGAAGAAAAAAATGTTGGGATTATTGACGGGAAGGTTATATTAACCCAGAATAAGCCAGTGCAGTCATGACGGACCATAAGGTTTAACAGATTACTTTAATGCCGGTGAAAAGCTTTTGATTCAAGGACTTGATTGCCTCCCATTCACCAAGTGCTATGTGACGCCTACGGATTTAGCGTTTCCTAATGATTATACATACACACACACACACACACATATATATATATATATATATATATATATATATATATATATATATATATATATATATATATATATATATATATATATATATATATATATATATAAATATATGTCGTACCGAATAGATAAAACTACTTATTTAGCAAGAACTCATTAAAATTAAGTCTTATCTAAAAAAATTCTTATACATTTAAAGATATATTTTTTTCATTTATGTTATTGCAAAAATTAATAATTTTGTACCAAAAGAACCTTAGAAAACTTACCTAATCTTATTATAACAAGTGCAATTTAATTTATCCTAAGCCAAGTAAATATATTTTAAATAAGTTTACAATAATTTAATAATAAACACACACAATGAAAGATACTTTTTTAGTTACGTTCAGAATGATTTTTGCGAAATTACTCCATACACAAATTTTCGCTTGCCTTATTCGCCAAGAAGAGCGTTGCTATTTCAACAAAAATTTCAAGTTTTACCTATTCGGCACGACAAACATTATCTCTCAGCCCATATTAACATTCGAACCTGCACACTTTGTATCACAAGTTGCCAAGGGGATTTATATGACGTTAGAACGGCATTAATGAGTCATGTGTTGAAGCTGGGAACACAAGTGGGGTTGTTGTTCTAGCTGGTTCCTGATGTAATGACTGCCAGAGATTAGGGCTTCGCCTTTGTAACTTTTATTCGATATATTATTTAGATCATTAGTTTTGCAAACATGGGATACATTTAGGTCACAATACATATTATAAAACTGAAATATTAGATCTAAGGCGCTTAGCATCAAATTATTTCTTTAACTAGAGTATAATCCTTCAACATCTATAATTTCTTACACGTTCTAGCCGATTTTAAGCTAGTCTGCGAGGAGGTAAAATTTAGGATCCTGCATAACGTTCAGATGACACTGGCTGCCAGTGTAAGACATGAGCATGGCTGGAGGGCATGCACCCTATGAAATAAACGGTAGGGATAGAAGGATGTCGGCTTTCAGGCTAGCTTGGTGGCGCAAGTGCTTCTCCTTGACCTTCGTCTGCCGAGATTTTGATATACTCGGAGCAGCATGTTCATCACGGCAAGCCACCAAAAGGACCTTACCGTAGGTCCCATCCCAGAGAACTTTGTCCTTAGTACGGACATGCTTGTACAACCATGACTCAGCCTCGAAGAACTTCATTCCTATCAGCGATTAGTCAAGGACGCAACAAATATATCTAATCGTCTACAAGGATTACGTTCCTTGAGCAAAATGCCAAACATGAATTCGCGGATAAAGATCTATTTCCATGAGACAGCGGAGATGCTTTCTAAACTCTTCTTAACTCTGCACTTATTGCACTATATTTTGTCGCTTGAAATACAAATGGGTTATTTAGGTCCAGTAAGCGCATCTCAAGACTCATGGCTATATAATACTATACATGAATCGCAGATCTATGAGCCACGCTGCTGTATAGTCCTTGTGGCTTAGCGCTTCTTTTTTATTATAATAATAATATGAGCCACGCTCGCAAATAACAGCATAATACCAAATGTGAACAGTTGTCAGGGACGTATAACACAAGACATGTCTGGGACCGGAGTCCAGTTTGTACATAAATGGATATAAAACAAAACTCGTAAATTACCGTGTACGCGAATTAAAACTAGCTGATATTAACGCCATATTGTCTGTAAAGGGTACTGATCTGTATGCTGGTGTTATCAGTTAAGTAATTTATATAAATGAGAGAATGAAGGAAGACGAATATGAGTGAAGACGGTTTTTTTCTTTTATTAAGGACACCTGAGGGAAAATATTTACTCCTACTCAGTTCATATAATTCATGTAATAATCCATGAGTTATACTCGCTCAGAAGACATCACATGAGCAGGAAATGTAGTAAAATCTTCTTCTTGTGAAAGGTACAACATACATAAAGAAATTTTACTTACAACTCATTTATGA
This sequence comes from Cherax quadricarinatus, assembly GCF_038502225.1. Taxonomy (NCBI): domain Eukaryota; kingdom Metazoa; phylum Arthropoda; class Malacostraca; order Decapoda; family Parastacidae; genus Cherax; species Cherax quadricarinatus. The sequence goes on from NC_091348.1 coordinate 10,768,530, forward strand.
AATTTAAAGATTTCTTAAAAGTAAGAAATCTGTTTACAAATATTTATCCTATATAATGCAATATAAACCAGTCAAACTGACTTACAGCACATAAAAGTACTCACAGTAAATACTTACGGTTGTGGAAGGTTCGACTGAGAGGTGGCGAGGGAGCACATGAGTCGCTCCAGACACTGGAAGCGGTCATATGTAGGGATTGTACTACGCAACATGTCATCTACATTCTCTAAAGCTCTGCAGAGAGACAAGGATTTTTTTTTTTTTGGTTTGTTAAATACACTGGTTGTTGAAAATCTATAAGAATGATGTATGAATGGAAGGAATACCAGATTTTCTATCATTTGGAAAGAATGTCTAGGAATATAATAATAATAATAATAATAATAATAATAATAATAATAATACTTTTTTTCTACTAGTACAAGTACAAGGTATACAGTCCTAACTGACATCAATAACATACTACTATACAGAAAGCCGCTTGTTATGCTGAGCATTTCGGGAAAATTAGGTCAGTTTTGTCCCAGGATGCGACCCACACCAGTCGACTAACACCCAGGTACCCATTTTATACCGATGGGTGAACAAGGGCAACAGGTGTCTTAAGGAAACACGCCCCTATTGTTTTCCAGCTGTACCGGAGATTCGAACTCCGTACCTGAGTGTGAGAGTTGAGTGCGGTAACGATCGAGCTACGGGACTTCAATACATAATTCTGTAGTATAGAAAACTACTTGAAACTGAATGAAAATTTAATACGTAACGATACTGTTAATGTTGAGTGTTAATAAGTGTGATGGAAATGGTTGACAGGAGCCGATGACTGGAAATAAAATGATTTTATTTTTAGTAATTTGTTTCCAATAAATTTGTCAAACTTTAAGAGTGATGTATTTTTTTTAAAAAATCGTGAAGAGGAAGAATTTCAAAAGATTACAGAGGTACATAATGGGTCATTATGTACTGGAGTGCGATAAAATTAATGAATTTAGAAACAACTCACTCAGAAGTGTTCAAGAAATGGCTAAGTATTTTATCCACAGTGGTATATTACAGACCATTCTGGAGAAATACCCTGACTTTGCTAGCTGTAAATAAAGCATTACCACATGTGTGCATGTGTGTGTGTGTGTGTGTGTGTGTGTGTGTGTGTGTGTGTGTGTGTGTGTGTGTGTGTGTGTGTGTGTGTGTGTGTGTGAGTATGAGTGTGTGTGTGTATGAGTGTGAGTGTGTGTATGAGTGTGTGTGAGTATGAGTGTGTGTGCGTGTGTGTATGAGTTTGTGTGTGTGTGTGTGTGTGTGTGTTTATGTGTGTGTGTGTATGAATTTGTATGTGTGTGTGTGTGTGTGTGTGTGTGTGTGTGAGAGAGAGAGAGAGACTCAGCAATCAACATTTGCACCAATAACTCACTACAGTTGTGACCGGGTGTGGAAGTGTGAATTGCTCATTACTCTAAAATTTGTTCAGATTAGTATAAACGTGAAGTATTCATTACCTTTGAAGTGAGTTCATTACCTTTGTAAGTGAGTTCATTACACTGCCATCAAAACTTTGGAGCCCGGTCCCTGGACCCAAAATCTGTTACGTAGAAAGTTAGCGCATTGACCATAATTTGCGAGCTTCTTAATATATATGAAAAACAAGTGTTTAATTACGATACTGACAGGTTGATCAAGACAACACACATGCAACACTTGGGTATCTTTACTGCTGAAACATTCTGCCTGCACAAGCTTCTTCAGTCGAATACAGACTAATGTAACACTGGAGACAGTGGAAGTAGTAATTATGAGGTGGTCAGTCCCTCAGCCTTTATAGCAGGTGACTGACCACCTCCTGCCAAGGCTGACAGACTGATCACCCTCATTATTATTATAATCAAAAAGAAGTGCTAAACCACAAGGGCTATACAGCGCTGCAGGGCAGGAAGGAAGCGAGGGTATCAGGTGGTAAAAGGGAGATGGATGATTATTATTATAATCAAGGGGGAAGCGCTAAACCCAGAGGATTAGACAGCGCCTGGGGGAGATGGATGAGAAATAGGTTACGGAGAACAGCGGGGCAGTGGATGGTGAAAGGGTTGAGGGCAGCAAGAGATTGAGGTAGAAAGGGCTGAGGGGAGTGCGAAAGGTATCATCATCAGAGTTTGTGGAGTAAATCAGTCGTTGTTAAGAAGTCAGTGATAGAGTCAGGATTAAAGGAGGGTCCATCAGCAAGAAGGGAAGGTAAAGAGAGAGTAGTAGAGCGGAGACGACGTTGGAGGTAAATTCTGCGTGCTCGTTGATGGAGAGAGAAGTCTAACAGAATGTGGCTAATCGATACTGGAACTTGACACTGCTCACAGAGGAACAGGGTGCCTCTCCATGAGATACCCATGAGTAAGACGAGTGTGGCCAATGCGAAGGCGGGAGAGAGTAGTCTCCCAACCTCGGCACTGATGACAAGACGGCCAGTTACCTATACTCGGTTTAATAGACAGAAGTTTGTTACCGAGCAGATTAGACCAACGTTGTTGCCAACGGGTGTGAAGGTGGGTAGCTATAACAGCAAAATAGTCCGTAAATGGAACACCCCTATATGAAACTGGTAGGTCATGTACTGCTGACCTCGCAGCAGTGTCTGATCGCCCTCAAAATTACTACTTCCACTATTTCCAGTGTTACAATCCTATCTTTTTGACTGAAGAATCCTGTTGTATAGGATAGACATTTCGACAATAAAGATACCCAAGTGTTACACATGTGTTTTATTCATCAAAACAATTATAGCTCTATATTGTGATATAATTCGTGTATAAAGTGTACCAAGTAATGGAAATGATTGTAGTGTAAGGATGTATTTTGATAACTGGCTGTATCTGATTAATGTCAACGTAAATGTCTGAGCAGGATGATGGAGAATGTTGTTTGGTTTTCTTTACCTTAAGTAAAAGGCCACAGATGCTACTAATGTGACATTTTATTGTGGCAACGTTTCGTTCTCCAGGAGAGCGAAATGTTGCCGCAATAAAATGTCACAGTAGTTGCACTTGTGTCCTTGGACTTAACATATTGTCGGTAATTCTACCAACATTAATACATTTTACAGTGACGTGAAACGGCTCATCTAGTAAAAAAAAAAAAATGGAGTAAATTCTAAGTATATATATATAGTATATATATATATAATGATAAATGGATCACCTATCACAAAACTAACAGAGGGAAAATTCTTAGGAATCCACCTTGATAATAGACTCAAATTTCATACACATATACATCAAATTTCTAAGAAAATTTCCAAGACTGTAGGCATACTATCGAAGATACGGTACTATGTTCCACAGTCAGCCCTCCTGGCCCTATATCACTCTCTTATTTACCCCTATCTCACCTATGGAATTTGTGCATGGGGCTCAACAACAATTAACCATCTCAGACCACTAATTACCCAACAAAAGGCTGCAGTTAGAATGATAACAAATTCTCACTACAGGCAGCACACTCCACCAATATTCAATACACTAAACCTACTCACCATACAAAACATCCATACTTATTACTGCACCTATTACATACATAGAACACTTAACTCTGATATTAACCCTCCCCTCAAACATCTCCTTGCCAACCTCAACAGAACACATGACCATAACACAAGGCACAGATCACTCTTTGATGTTCCTCGTGTCCATCTCACACTATGCAAAAACTCAATGCACATAAAAGGCCCTAAAATCTGGAATTCATTACCTGTAAATATAAAAGAAACACAACCTGTTTATAAATTCAAGTCTCTTCTCAAAGATTACTTACTCACCCAAAACCAAATAAATACTGAATAACTGAACATTATAAATTGTATATCTTAAATGTTTCTCACAATTATATCACATAAATGTTAAACCTAAAACCCAATCTAACTTTATTATTTTTTAAATACACTACCTAACAGAATCACTACTTAACTGAATTCAACCATATGACCTGTCTTTGTAATATTCACTTGTGCTTTATAGTTATCTGTTTACATTAATGTTTTATCACTGATTTCATCATTGCTTAGTAGCAGCGCTGTATAGTCCTTGTGGCTTAGCGCTTCTTTTTGATTATAATAATAATAATAATCATTGCTTAGTTAATCTTAAGTTAATTTTAAGCCAGCCCGTAATGCTATGCATAGTATAAGTGGCTTTGGCATACTGCTCTTATCTGTATTTTTTTTGTACCTCTGTATGTGTGCACAAATTGGAAATAAATAAATAAATAAATAAATAAATAAATTATACACACACACCAAGAGATATGCGGCTCTTGGTAAATATAAATCTGAAAGACCATTTAATGCTCGTATTCTGTTTACTGCACATTCACCATTATCATAATAAAATAAAAAAATATATGGGAAGTGCTAGCATCATGTCGATATAAATTTAAGGATTTTTTAATTAGTCATAGTGATTTACCAATATGACACAACGACTCAAAGAAAACTTACTACCCAACACTCGCTTGTTAGTCACGTTTTCAGAAAGACTCAAAAATCAATGTCTAACATTGGCCCACTAAATCAGCTGACCCATTCCATTTTCGCAGTGCAGACATTCTACCTCCCAGCCTCCATTGCTCAAGTTCCTTCGTAGATACTACCAAGCTGGTAGCAGCAGTACGTGGAGTGAAACAGATCATTCATCTCCACTGGAATCAAACATGTTAACACATTGTCTGCTACATGTTCAGTCTCTTTACCCATCAATACTTTAACTATACTTGTTTCACACCTTTCTTCCAACCCTACCATTCACCTGAGATTCATAAACTATCTCCATATACCCTCTTTCACTATCTTCAGTTTATTACATCATTCCTGTAATGAACTGAACAAAGCACTGGTGGGCAAAACGTCATCATAACAGCTACCAGAGGTTACACCTGTGTCTGGTTCACAAACACTTTTATATTCTACATAACCTCAACCTTTCAAAAATTCTTCTTCCACTCTTTGAACTGGATATTTCATCACCACCGCGTTTCTCTCTCTCTCTCCTCGATGTGCCCAACTTTACTCCTTTCATGACTCAAGAAATCGTAAAACACGATAGCAAACTAATCACAGAACGGTCGGAATCGAACCTACGACAGGCGAGTCCTGCCATGGGTTCGAGACCCACCCGCTTTGTCATCCAATTCCCTCTTCCTTTCTCAAAATCGTCAACCTTTCAAACTTTGGGTTTACCGATTTCTAGGATTTCCACTTTCATTTGTAGCATCTCGAATATGTGTGTGAACACATTAATATAATCAGTCTTTAATATGTACGTATTAAAAAACTTTGATTATTTTAATAATCTTAAAACTGTGTACTTATATCGTTATAGTAAATACACGAGTGTAAATAAGCACATTTACTTTGGCAGTAACCATAGCATAAACATGCTAGAAACTTATCATACGTGATAAAAATAGACCGGTAAGCCAGCGGAAGGCCTCGGTGAGATGACCAAAAGCTCCAGCTGTAGGTCATCATATAATTAAGACCCGCGTCAGAAAACACTATCTGTTTCCTGACAAACCTACCTACCATATGTACCACACACAATTATTACAGGTATATCATACACAGCTATCATACATAGCCATCATACACAGAGAAAAGTTTTCAAACCTTGTAACATTAGTGTATCAGATCCGGAGTCATTAAGATAACATATACGTACAAGATTAAGCGAGAAATAAAGTACTCAAAAACGTAACATAAAACAACTTAATGTGAGAATAAAGAATAGAGAAGAGAGAACAATAATATGGAAGAGGTTATAATTGTTATTATACAGGTCTCTACAAAAACACTCCTTGATTTGAAACAGGTGTAACATGTAACTTTATTGTGACCGGTGACCTCTGTAAGTGGCCTGCGAGGTCACCGGACCTGTTTGTGACTTCTTTCTTTGTGGGTACGTGAAGAGCACAGTTTACATACCACCACTACCAGCAACCCTGGAGGACCTGAAAATTTCGATCACTGAAGCAGTTCACATGATAACACCAGGTATACTACAGAGAGTCTGGACCGACCTGAACTATCACATCCATGTTTGCTGAGCAACCAGAGGGGCGCACATTGACCGCCTTTAATGCTACTCTACACCACATGAAACTGAATGAAATGCTGCATCTGAAGCTACTAACTGTGAAAGATTATTACAATCAAGTTATATGTTGTACATATTTAAAATCAGGGAGTGTTTGTGTGGACAACTTGTATACATATTTTTTGCGGCTATTATAAGAATACAGTTTGTAGATGAAAACTGAATGAAGGATTTGCCAATGAACAATTTGATAATATCTAAATCATAACACAAAAATATACAGTGTTTATTAGTCTTAATTACAAGACAGAAATATATTTATAGAATATATTCACCATAAAAGGAAACATTTTATAAAGGGATATATAACGCTCATATATGAAATATAAATATGAATTTTATCATAGAATAGGCTACTAAAATATAATTATTGAATATTCTTTACATTAACTAGGCATGAAAAAAATGTCAATGTTATTTGTAATGAGCAAGAAAAATTTATTTGATATTGTCTCTTGTAGTTCAAAAATAATAAATTTTTTGAGTTAGTAAATCATTTATATTACAATATGTCCAAAATTATAAAAAAAAATGCTCTACTAAAAGTTAATAAAATCAATGCATAGTTTTTAATCTGTTGGTTAAAATGTACATCAGTACAAAAATCAATGAGTAACTCCATTAGCGCCCAAATGAAGAGGAAGCGTCGTCAGCGAGTCTAGTGGAATATTAATATAAAAGCTGACGTGTAGATCTAAGTGTAATTAGAATATCTGGTGAATGAAGGTCTATGTAGCAAGACGTGAGTCTGCATATAATGCTAGCTTTTAGGTGGTTTATTGTTCATGAAAGAGGTTAATGTCTCCAAACAGGAGTCTTGGTCAGACGATGACCCATATTAGAGGTATTAATTGCGGCTTCGCTCTCCAGAAAGTTTATCAGGCTCCTGGAAAGCGAAACTTGGTCATAATAAATGTTTCAGTACTTGGTCATGTGTCCTTTTACATAAAAAAAGTTAATGATTCAATAATTTTACAGTCGATGACCCTTGGTTGGATAGTTACTGGCTTACCCAGCTGGGCTTCCTAGTCCAGGTACATCGGAGAGCATCACTGTAGAGAACCTACAGTTCAAGGTGTTGACTTTCTTAAGGAGATTTCAGACATGGTTGTTCATTGATCACCAGAAAGAAAATATCTGTAATTAATGAGCGTGATGGGTTATTCTTCAAGACGTCAGAGCTTAGTTCTTCATTCCTGCATTAAGTTTTAAACGAAACACATACATGAGGAAGGCACAGCCCACCTGGCACATTTATTGGGCTCCCTGAAATATAAGTGAAGCATTAAATGTCTTATCAGCTGGGTGGAAGAGTGATCTTTAGACCAGCCCTAGAGAAAAACAAATAATTCTCCTTCCCCTTGTACGTGGAACACATGGGAGGAACACATGGGCAAGGTGTCTAAGGGTGTCCACCATATAGCTTAAGTTAAATAACTATCGTTTTATTTTATTTTTTGTATATCTACAAATGTTTACGAGTTTTAGTTTAACATATTTATTATGCACCCCATGCCCATGGTGTGGGTGGAATCACACCATACCCATCCTGTGGGTGGTAGTCAAAAGATTACAGAGGTACATAATGGGTCCAGGAACTGGGCCCCAAAGTTATGATAGCTGAGCAAGGTACAGAGGTAATGAACTCCGGGTAGATCTGGTCACAATCATGACAAAGTTACAAGGTAATGAACTCCTGGTACGATACTATGCTTTCAGTGCAAAATTAATAATTACATGAGGGTACTGAAGCGGTTCTCAGTCTGCCAACCCCTCACGAATTATCCAAGATTTCACTTACGAAATTTTTATATTTCATTTAAGTTTTTCTAAGTATTTTAGCTACAAATATGCTTTTTAAATTATATATATACGTGAACAACTGCAAAAATTCGGAAGCCATTTAGCTGCTAACGTGTTGTTACAATACAACCAGTTATTTATGGTCATTATGTTAATCCCATGAATCACCTGACATAAGCAAAGTTATTAACAATAAGTATGTTACTAATAAAAGAACGACATGCTGCTTGCATAAGTGATTTAATACGATGAGTGTATTGGAAGATTTATACAGCTGCTTCACTCTAGTATACTGGCCGCTTCAGTCGTTAAATGTTAATTAAGTGAGCAAGCAAGGCTTAGTACTGGCAATTATCACGAGTGTGCAAGGTCGTAAGCAACGAAGACTGACATAATTCCATCATTGGCTAGTCTGAAGCCGTCCAGGAGCTGGCGCTTGACCCTGTGATGGAGTAATCGCGACTCCAAGTGATGGAGTGAGTGCGACTCCCAGTTTACTCTCGCACTCTCCCCACCGGACGAGTCACTCTCTGAAGAACCTGCAAATACGTCACAATTAGAGACATACACGCTAGTTACATACCCAAGGATGTTACGCAGTTGTGGACCAAATAATCCACTAACAGTGTCTGCTGCTGCCTCGGCTCCTGACCCTGCTGCTGCAGCTGCTGCTGTTTCTGCTGCTGTCCCTTCTGCAGCTTCTCCAACCACGGGTTCAGAGGTATCATCAACACTGTTGCCTGGAAGTATTAGATTAACCACCATCTGAACTCTTTGACCTGGTGAAGGGCTCTTGATTCAAGGAACTGGAGGTATTCTCCCCTTCACAGGAATAAGTTTGATTACCTCTCACTCACTGGGCCATGTATGACTCCTGCAGAGTTAGCGCCTCGTCACGATTATAAGAATTGCAATATACTAGGGATGTTGATACAATGAATTTAATGATGCTTACATATATTATACACACCCACATATTTTCTAGTAAGATATACACAGTGTGATATATAATGATACACTATATCAAGGTGTACACAGTGGAATAGTGATACACTGTATCAAGGTATAAACAGTGGGATATATAGTAATAGACTGTATCAAGGTATACAATGTGATATATAGTGATACACTGTATCAAGGTATACACAGTAGGATACATAGTGATACACTGTAGCAAGGTTAGAGAGGATCCATGGGTCTCTAAATAACCATCAGAGTCCAGATACATCAGACTGGCTAATTAGTAACATCTTACAGTTAATGTTAGAGTTTTAAACCACAGCATTGGTGGCGAATATGTGTCTTCGTGGTTTAGAAATACCCGTGAGCAAACACTAGGACATTTATTACAAAACGTTTCGGTCCTGCGACCTTGATCACTTCTAACACACAGAGGCTAATAAGACAGTAATACAGACGGAGAGTGAGGTGTGACACATGAAGGTCACCATGTGTCACAACCCGCTCTCCGCCTATATATACTGTCTTTTTAACCTATGTGTGTTAGAAGTCATCAAGATCGCATATAACAATAGTTATAAATGACCATAAGTTTTAAAGGGGTGGACCGGTAAGCCAGCGGAAGGCCTCGGTCAGATGACCAAAAGCTCCAAAGGCGGGTCATCATCTGACTAAGACCCGCGTCAGGAAACATTTGTTCTGTTTCCTGACGAACCTTACCTAACCTAACCTATCAAGATCGCAGGGCAGAAACGTTTTCTAATAAATATGTCCTAGTGTTTGCTCACGGGTCTTTCTAAAGAAATTTGTCGGTATCTATTACCAAGATTAATATCAGGCTTTTTCATGGAAATTCGCCAAGGTTTGCAAGAACTGTTATTACAGTTACAAAGTAGCTGGACAGTAGGACAGTCTGGCGGTCAAGTCTCAGGGCTCAGTACTAGACCTAAAGTCAGAAGAATCAGGGCAAATATTTGATATCAATGGAACGGAAAACACTGATGGGTGTTCATCAACGCCTCGGGA